>NC_140812.1:8865000-8890000 GCF_050613455.1 Vespa mandarinia | reverse complement strand
ATTTCTTTTCTTTTTCCTTCTTTTTTTTTTTTTATTTTTTTCTTTTTTTTTTTCTTTTCCTTTCAAATACACAATCAATAATTAATACGTTGGACCAACTGAATAGTATCAAAATTAAGCGAATATGATACAACCAACCCTCTCCTTCTCTTCCTTCCCCTACTTCTTCTTCATCTACCTACCTGCATTACTACTAATAACCGATGTTGGAGCGAACATTAGCATTTCCGGGCGCTCAATTTTCATGAATTATGCAAAACCCCGATCACGGTGTATATGCACATATTTATGAACTTGTATTATTTATGCACGAGTGTTTTCTGTCTAAAGACAGACAATCCAACGCAACGTAACGCAACAGAACAGAATAGAATAAAACGCAACGATTGAATGAAAAGAATAAGAGTTTTTTGATTTTCTTTATGAGAAACAATATTTATTTATCTCTCATATTTGTAACAATGAAATGATTAAAATATAAGAAAAAAAAAAAATATATATATATATATAATCTTTTTATATTTTTTTCTTTTCGTGTTTCTTTTTTTTTTATTTTTTTATTTTTTTTTTTTTTTTTTTATTAAAGACTATAACAAAAATATATATATTTAGAGACTCAATGATTCTCTTCGTGACAATAATTAAAATAAAATAGAAAGGAAGATAATAATTTTTTCTTTTGCATAAATTTTTCATTTTGCATATAATTTTTTTTTTTATCCCTTTCAGAAAATAAAAGATCGACGTTCCGAAAAAAAAGTTAACTTTCGTGACGATTAAAGAAAAGAAAAGAAAAAAAAAAAACAGAAATAAACAGAAAAAAAAAAGAAATAAAAGATTATCTCTTTTGCAATTTTTTTCATTAATTCTTTTTTTATAATTTTTTCTTTTTTCTTTTTAAATATTATTAAAGACTTTCAAGGGAAAAGGGAGGAAGGGTAAAGGGCGAAAAAGGGAAGAATATTTCGTATCTTAATAATTCTTTTCGTTGGGGAAACACTCGATGATACAAAAGGGTTAACTTTGATTAATGGAACCAAATGAAAATCCAGCGCGAATTCCAGGAATACTACGTGCAACCAGGCGACGATTTATCAATTATGTAATCGTCATAGTACGATGCGCATGCGCACTCGGTTATTCATCGTATCTCAATTAATGTACGAATCTTTTGTTCTATGTACGTACGTACATAGATACGTATGTAATGTTCCTATGTAATCGGAATATCATTTCATCGTAGTTCCTCGAGTATTTCAACTTGTTCCTTTGTTAAATTGACATTGTTTCGAATTTCAATAGAAAAGTAAAATTTGTTAAATTTCTTCGTTATAATGTAAATCATTGGATGGGAACATTCATTAGCTTAGAAATTAATCAGGGATGTTAGATTGACAGTACGTATGTGTGCGCACACTATATATATATATATATATATATATATATATATAAATTATTTCATTAATTTTTATTACTTCTCATACATTTTTTAGAACTCATATAATAATTCTTTTTTTTTTTCAACTCCCAGCATATTCTCTTTAAAAAAATTTTTCTTTTTTTTTTTTCTTTTTTTTTTTTAATGTAACACGTCAATTATTTTAATGAAACATTTGGAAAAAAATTCGAAATACATAGGCTCACTCTCTCTCTTTGTTACTATCTTTGTTACTATCAAAGATCTATCAATATGTAATTATTTATATGTAATTATTTCGTATATCTAAATAAATAAAAAGACAACAACAATAGTAATAATGACGATAGTAATTAATTTTCATTAGAATTTTTATTTATTTTATTTCATTCATACGATATTATATATTTACATTTTTTATTATTACATTGTTTAATTAAAATATCAAACATAGAAAATTCCAATTATTATTTATTAATTAACACGATACATATAGGACGAATGATAATTAGATAAATTACGTTACCCCTTCCTTTTCCCTTCGTGCTCTAAGAAAATATTTAAAAAAAAAAAAAAGAAAAAAAAAAAAAAGAAAAAAGAGAAAAAAAATTATGAGAAAAACATGCGAGAAAAAAATAATGGCCGAGAAAATTGTCGAGTAAAGATAAATTTTTTTTCAAAATGAAGAAAAAAAAAATACGTATGAAATGTACGTACTTACATTTCGTCCGCACACGTATTTATATAATATATATATATATATATACACGTACGTATGTACATACATTGCACTGTATACAGGGTGTCATAAAACAATCTAATAAAAAATAAAAGAAATTCTAATGAAGCAATTAATTACTTAAAAATCTAATAGATAATAAAAGAATCTAATAAAATAAAATGAAATGAAAAAAAAAAGAAAGATTACACGAACGTAATCGCAAAAAATGCTTCTTCATCGTGAAGTTACAATGGATATATTGAACGAAACGATAAAAGAGGCGATTGATGCGCAAAGACAAAAGAGAAAGAGAAAGAGAAAGAAGAGAGATAGAGAGAGAGAAAAAGAAAAAAGAAACTTGTAACACCCTGTATAAAAGTAAGAAGTGAGTAACACGTATTCGGAGTTTGATATCAGTGCAACGAAAATGCACGGTGGTTATATTATAACATATATACAAGGCAAACCCAAAGTAATTTCTACGGTCACGTAGATAGGTGGTCATGTCTCACGATCTCAGATGGGTAATATCGTTCCTCCGAAAGGAGTTACCATTCCCTCTCTATTCCTCTGATCCTCTCTCTTTCTCTCTCTCTTTCTCTCTCACGCTCTCTTTCTCTCTCTTTTTTCCACTATCATACTCTTAAAAGAGAGTTTTCAGTTTAGAAATTTTTAAAAATCTTTTTTTCTTTTTTCTTGTTCTGTTTGTTTCTGCATTCTTTTTTCTTTTTGTTTTTTTTTTCTTTTTCTTTTTTCTTTTTTTTTTTTTTTTTTTTTTTTTTATTAAACTCTTCACTTCTTCGATCGACAAAGAACACGCGAATTGAATCATAAAATTATTTATCCGTAAAATTAATTAGAATAAATCAAAAATTTATTCATCAAATCGTTCATTCTAACGATATAAAAATTGTAAAAAGTTTTAATAATTATTAAATAATGTTTGTGATGGTAGTTTTTGTTTCTTTTTTTTTTTTTTTTTGTTTGTCTGTTTGTTTTTATGTTAGAAACATCGTACCTCGCGAAATATCACTTTTAACGAAACTGATCAGAGAGAAATATCTAATATAAAATTAATTATATCGATCGATATAAATGATTTAGATCAATATAGGAAAAGTAATAATATTGATTAATTTGGATCGATCATTTTTTTTTTTTTTTTTGTTTTTATACTTCTTCAAATTAAAAGAACATATTATATCATTTGGAAAGATAATTAACCCAGTAATATATCGTGTTCTTTACAAATGCGTTAATACAAATTTATTAATTTTTCAAGGTATATGAAAATTCGCATAAATCATCATGGATGAAAAATTATATTTATTATCTTTGAAGTGTTGGAAAAATAATAGGGGAAAGGAAAAAATTTCTTTTCCTTTTCTTTCCGTCTTTTTTTGCTTGTTTCTTTTTTTTTTTTTTTTTTTTTTTCTTCTTTTTTACATTTATAACTTCATTTCATTTTCTCGGAAATAAATTTCGTACACTTTATTAAAAATGTCTTCGAATTTTTATTGTCTTTTTCTTTTTTCTCCTTGTTTCTTTAGAATTACAATCGCGCAACTTTATATTTCATCGTCGCCAAAGAAAAATTTTTCTAAACGTAACTACCACAATAAATATGACACGGAAGGTCTTGATATTTTAATGAAAAAAAAAAAAAAAAAGAAAAAAAAAAAGAAAAAAAAAAAGAAGAAAAAAAAATACAACCTTTTATAAGATAATAATAAGATATAAAAAAAAATATCTATTGTTATCTCGCGTATGTTTTGTTAAAGAGAGAAAAGAAAATTTCGACGAAAAATAATCTATTTCTATGATTTTATAGAATATTGGAATATCTTTTATTAATCATGATCGAACTTATTTTTTGCCCGATCAACCACAAGACAAATTCTTTTTTATCATTTATCTCATGGAAATACTATTAATACATTTTCTATCGTGACATTAAAAGCAAAAGGAAAAAATGTATGAACGTTGCCAAAGAAATAAGTTTGATAAATGAAAATTAAATACGTACGTATATACGTGCGTATAAAATTCAAATATGATTCGAGAATGGAATTATATTTAATTAAGAGGAGACAGAAATAAAAAAGCAAGTTCAAGGGAAAAAAAAAAAAGAAGGGAAAATATATTTGTTACTTTTCTTTTTTTTTTTTTTTTTTTTCTTTTTTAACAAAGGACAAAACGTCGAACACCATTATAACAATGTAGTTTAAAGGGATATAACGAAAGTTCCTATATTGTTGTTGTTGAGAGGTGAAGGGTGAGAGGGAGGTTGGACGGGGTGGAGGGGGAAGGGCCAACAAAAGTTTCCAACTTGATTTTAATATTCAATTACTCCTTTTCGAGACTTTTTAAGGTTAATTTTCTTTCTCTTTTTTTCTTTCTTTTCTTTCTTTCTTTCTTTTTTTTTTTTTTTTTCCCCACGAATCGTAAAACGTAAAAAAGCCTAACCGCAAAACTTTTAGAAAGTCTTGAAAAAGAAATGATTGATTTTTAAACCCGGCTTAGAAAACTTTTGATATTCGAACGGTATTTTGGTATTTTGGAGTGTTTAAAAATAAAAAAAAAAAAGAAAATAAAAAAAAAAAGGAAAGAAAATAGAAAGAACAATTATTATTCTATCTCGCGTAGGTACATAATAATCAAGGAGAAAGATTAATATTTTTTCCGTTCGAACGAATGAAATAATTTGAAAAAGAGAAAAATAGAAAAAGAAAAAAAAAAAGATGTGTACGATGCTTTTCGAAAGAGAAAAAAAGAAACAAAAAGAATTAATGCCTACGAAGAAACGTTAGAAAGAAAGAAAGAAAGAAAGAAAGGAAAAAAAAGACAGAAAAAAAAAGAAAAAAAGAAAAATGAAAGATGATAAATGATAAAAAGATAAAGAAAATAAAGAAAAAAAGATAAAGAATTTCATTAAATATAAAAATTCGATAAAGCGATGATACGTTGTAAAAAAAAATATACACACACACACACACACACATATATATATATATATATATATATATATATATATGTAATAAAAGTATCTATCTACTAAATGTGAGAAAATTACGTGAATTAGTGTGAAGAAAAAAAAAAAAAATGATGGTCGTTAAGTCGTAGGCTTTAATTGAATTACATCGAACACGTAGTTGGACAAGTCGCGATAATAGAAGTCAAAGTGGACAAAACTCGTTTTTTTTTTTTATTTTTCTTTTTTTCTTCTTTGATTCTTCAAATGAAACATGACGACGACAGTGACGACGAAAAAGAGAGAGAGAAAGAGAGAGAGAGAGAGAGAGAGAGAGAGAGAGATAGGGAGAGAGAGACGAAGAATCGGCTAATAACGATTTTCTTTGGGAACTATCGTTAGCTTTGAAATTGGGCCGAGTGCTAATTAACGTCTAATTAATCGAACTACGTGCGATGGCAGTTTCCAATTACGCTTCTCCGATAGATTAGCCGAGTCTCTTATTGTAGTATCGTCCTATAATATGTTTCGGCTTATTGTAAGTATCACGATTAAGGTTGGCGATCGTCAAATTACAAATTATCGACTTCTCCTTTTTCTTTTTTTCTTTTTCTTCTTTCTTTCTTTTTTGCTTTTTTTTCTGTTACTTTATTTTTATTTATTTATTTTTTTTTCTTTTTTTTTTTTTTTTTATTATTATTATTATTATTCGTACCACCTTCCTTCTCTTCTTCTCCTTATTGATTGTAGCAATAATCTTACTGAGGATCATCTGATTGTATGTAATATAGACGAAAGGGAAAAAAGAAAAAGAATTCTCTATTATCAATGAAAAATTTAATTACATTTTAAATTCGTCCAAGTTTATCGAGTATATTTGAAGTATAAATCGATAAGAGACAAAATTTTGTTTCATCTCACTTATAACGATTAATTATTTTCTACGAATCGATCCATCGTTTTCTACTTTTCTTTTTTTTTCTTTTTTTTTTCTTTCTTTTTTTTTTTTTTTTTTTTTATTTTTTTTTTTTTATTTTCTTTTCTAACAGAAATAAAACTCAATGATCGGATTTTTTTTTTTTTTTAATCTCATATAATACTTATACTTTATGCAAAAAATTACTCCATAAAATTCGTCAATACTTCCTTGTATTAATCGCGACTACTCATAATACATTAATTATCATAGGGCCGCGTTATAATATTTTTTTTTTATAAATGCAACAAAATAGATGTTGTATTAAAACTTATAAAAAAATAATAAAAAAATATTATCTATAAATTTTTTGAATATAGAATATATATATATATATATTCAAAAAATATATTAGGTTGGAAATTATGAAACGGGCGTTTTTGTTTAGTTTTTTATTTTCATTCAACGCCCGTTTCATAGTTTCCAACTAACAAAACAATTATCGATCATAATCGAGGAGTAAGAGGATCAATCGTTTGAATCAAAGCGTTCGATTTGTTCCTTCGATTTATTTTTTCACGTTTGATCGATTAAAAAGCGTAGGAGAAAAAGAAAAAGAAAAAAAAAAAAAAGAAAAGAAAATAAAAAACGTAAAAATTCCATAGAATTTCATTATCATTCACAGCAATAAAAGTGATTTAATTCCATTAGCGTGTATACGATGAAAAAAAAAGAAATTTACTATATTTTTTTTCTCTCCTTTACTTCTTTTTTTGTTTTGTTTTTGTTTTTACAGTACCCCACCACCCTCCCTTCTCCATACTTTTCTTTTTTTTTTAACTTTTTACTTTTTTTTTTTTTTTTTGTTTTTTTTTTTTTTTTTTAATTTTCTTATTTCCCTCTAATGTAACCTGCGTGACAACGTTCAACTATGATGATGATGATTGCATGCCCGTTCTGGCAATTAGTGCCAACCGGTGTACGGGTATCGTCGATTGATAAAATTGTTAAATCGAGCAGGACCGTGGAGGTAAATCGACTGCTATAGGCTGCTCTCGTGGCTTCAAACAAGGAGGGTCGAGAGTATCGTAATTGGAGGGTCGTTGTCGGTACTAGACCTTCAAATTCGATTGCAACTCTCTCCCTGCACCCCCACTACACCTCTATTCCATTCCACCTCTTCCCTCCTCTTTACCTCCCCACCATGTTCCCTACTACCATACCCGTCCTCCTACCATACCACCACCCCCTCCCCCATTACTTTTCCACTCTCGTTTTTTGCGGTCCAGAGTTATACTCCATCAAAGTTAATACGCTCACTCTGCCTTTGGATACGTAATACACGACTACATACATACATACATACATACATAGATACATATATACATACATATGTACATCCATTATTTGGTTTTATTTTCTCTTTTATTTATTTTCTTTCTATTTTCAATTTTTTCATTTCAATATTTTCTTTCTTTTTTTTTTTTTTTAGTGTTCTTTATTCGTCATTACTTTCTCACCCCGTGCAATCACTGTTTTTGTAACTGCTACTACGTTTCATTTTTTGTTGTGTTCTCTTAATTTTCTTTTCTTACGTTTTTTTTTCTTTTTTTTTTTGTTTTTCTTTTTTTCTTTTTTTTTTTTTTTTTAAAGCAGAAGCTCGAAATAAATTATTCAATGCAACTCGATCGGTTATTTCTAATTAATTCTAATATCTGCATATATGTGTGTATATATTAATTATTATAGAAACTCAAAAGATAAATTAAAAATTTCATCCATTATTTTTTTTTATCATCGAATATGTGCATTAAAATACAACGTGTGATTATTAAAAATAATAGATATTAGGAAATATAAATATATTATATAATAATTAATGTAAAAATTCAGTGATATATATATATATATATATATAATTTTTTTTATTACTTTTTTTTATTATATATATATACACACGCATATCATACATTATATTTATATTATATAAAGTAAAAGAAAAATAAATAAAATTATATACACATATATATATATATATATATATATATATGAATTATTTGAAAAAAAAAAAGAAAAAAGGATGATAAAATAATCGCACACTTCAACTTCGCAACTTTTCAATTTGAAAATGATGATAGGTCTAAAAAAAAAAAAAAAAAAAAAAAGAAAAAGAGGAAAAAAAGGAAAAAGAAAAAAAGAGAAAAAGAAGGAGAAAAAGAAAAGTACTTTTACTGATAAGATCGAGCCAAAGAGATTATTTAAATATAGTAACGGCCTTGTGTGCCAACTACTCGGACCTCTTCTATTGTTCCTCTCTAGAGTCTTAACGACCATGATACAAAGGAGAAAGACCGCGCTAAGTTTACGCTTCGATAACCGTTCAAACTTTGTTGAACTTTTTACTCAGCTTTTCTCCCTCCGTCGTCTCTCAGATCTAGAATAGAAAGAGACAGGGAGAAAGAGAGAGAGAGAGAGAGAGAGAGAGAGAGAGAAAAGAGGAAAAGCTTGACGGAAGGGTGGAAAATAAGATGGTGTTGATGGGGGATAAGGAGGAAGGGAGAAAAGAGAGGTGAAAGGATCTGAAAGGTGGTAACTCGTATACCGAATTGATATCATTTTCTGTCTTACACGTTTCTTTCGACAGAAAGACGAAAACGAAACTTTTGAAAATGCAATAGAAATATTATATTTAATAATATAGTTGTTGTATTATATTCTCCATCATTTTTAATCGTTAGGATCTTTTTATCTTTTGCAAAATGAGAAACGTTATTTTGTCGAGCGTTTCAATAGAAACAAAAAAGACGTGATAGGAGAAAAAGTTTTCTTTTAAAAATAAAAAGATATTTCGATGTCGTCGAATTGTGACTTTTTGCATTTTAAGGTTCATCAGTATTTTTTGTTTTTCTTTTATTTTTTTTGTCTTTTTCTTTCTTTTTTGGTCCACTTTTTTTCCTTTTTTTCTGTTTTTTTTTTTTTTTTTTTTTTTCTTTACGTTGACACTTTGTGTACATCTACAATGTGTGTACAATGTGTGCGTATGTGTATTTATAATAAAAAAAAATTCTAACAACGATAATAATAGTTAATAATTAAATTTGTCATTTGTAGGTTTATAATGTTTTTTTTTTCTTCTGTTTTTCTTTTTTTTTTTTTTTTATTAGCTTTCGTTTATAATATAATAAATGTATAATAATTTTAACAATTAAAATTGTACTGTACAATTTCTAACAAAATTTATTTCATAAGGTAATTAAAAAATTTCACAATTTTTAAATATATTAATAATTATCGAACTTGCAAATATGTAATATTTATTTAATTCTAAATAGTAATAATAATATATCTAAAGAATAAATATATTTAAAGAATATTTATGAAAAATCAAATCTATTTCATAATAACGCGATAAGAAAAATATTTCTTTTCCTTTCCTCTTTTTTCTTTTTCTTTTTTTCTTTCTTTTTTCTATTTTTTTTTTTTTTTTTTTTTTTTTTTTTACTTAATCATTGATTCATAATTTCTTTTCATTAGTCCGTTTATCCAAAGAAACGATAAACGCTAATATACATAATTAATAAAATTTCTTTCGTATCAATACAAGTATGAAATTTTCTATTCTAATCTTTCTAATCCTTTAATAATTATTTCCAAAAGCAAATTAGACACGTCTATCCATTTTTTTTTTTTTTTTTTTTTTTTTCATGAATATACTCATATCATATCCAAGAAGAAGAAGAAGAAGAAGAAGAAGAAGAAGAAGAAGAAGAAGAAAAAAAAGGAAAAATAAAAGAAAAAAATTTCAATCATCATACAAATAAATCGTTCTTCTTTTCTCTTTCTTTTTCTTTTTTTCCTTTCTTTTTTCTTTTCGTTTTTTTTTTTCTTTCTTTTCTTTTTTTCCGTATTCCAAGAATAGGAAAAATACTGAAAATCGTCGTCGTAGTCGGTTGTTCGGCGAATTTTACGAGATAACTGTATAAGATAGGTACAGCATTCAATCCTAAGGGAACAGTTACGATCATAGCCCATTAAACGTGTGTTGCAGTTGCGGGAATACACTCTGACGGAGACCTATCACGAGGACGACGTCGAGGTCGAGTTCGTAAGCAATGACAATCTACTATCAAGCAATCCGACCCCAAGAGGAATCGATCCGAACAGAGACCTAAACGAGGCCATAGCGGAGGAACGAAGGGAAATGGACACTCAGAGATACAGGTAGAGACCATCTTCCTCGACCCCTCTATCCTTCTATCCCCTCCCCCTTCTCTCTCTCTCTCTCTCTCTCTCTCTCTTCCTTTCCTTCTCAAACTCATTTGTTCTAGTCTTATTTTTTTTTTTTATGAGCAATAAATAACTAAAGAGTAAGATCTTGAATAATCGTCGTCGATTTTTTTTCATCAATGAATCTCTCTTTTTATTTTTTCTTTTTTTTTTAATATCTTAAAATATTTTATCATTTTCTCTCTCTCTCACTCTCTCTCTCTCTCTCTCTCTTTTTCTTTTCTCTCTCTCTCTCTCTCTCTCTCTCTCTCTCTCTCTCTCTATATCTCTTTTTTTCTCAGTCTTTATCGTTATATTTCTCTGTCTTTCTTTCTTTCCATACTTCTCTATCTTTATCTATCTTTTACCTAGTTTCCCCATCTCTCTCTCTCTCTCTCTCTCTCTCTCTCTCTCTCTCTCTCTTTTCGTCAATTTCTATTTCTATTTCTCTTATTTTATCTCGATTTATCTCGATGAGAACTCTTTAGAAGAGAACTGCAACGGTGCATATAACACTCTTTGAGAATCACGGATAAAAGGAAGGATTTTGAGAGAAAATGTCGGGCGTCTCTATGGCGGTTCGTGCGTCTGTTTTCTTGCACAAACTCATTCTTTCTTTCTCTCTCTCTCTCTCTCTCTCTTTTTCTCTTTCTTTCTCTTTCTTTCTCTCTCTTTCTTTCTCTTGGGTGACTACGAAAGTACGGTTAGTAGTTTGGTCGTCGTTGTCGTCGTTGTCGTCGTTGTCGTTCGAAAACAGTCCGAAACTTTTACTCGGTAGAATCGTGCGGAACGAAAAGAAGGAGAAAGAAAAATAAGAATAAAAAAGGATTGAGAAAGAAGAAGTAGAGGAGGAAGAAGAAAAAAGAAAAGAAGAATAGAGTAGAAGGTGGAAACGTGATTTCTCTCGAAATCGACACGGTTCATGGAACGTTATATTTCTCTTTTCTTTCTTTTTTCCTTTCCTTACTTTTCCGTATCTTTTTTCTCGTTTCAAACGTAACGAAAAACATTTTTCTAATGAGATGCGAAATTTCTTTTTTTTTAACCCACCCCCTCCCCTACCCCGCCCTCCCACCCCCGCCCGCCCCATTTTCTCTCTTCGACATTCTCATTTCTTTCTCTAGAAGATAATTAACCCGATCGAGTAAAGTTATAACGCGACCCAGGGAACATTCGCGAAGGATTTCGTTGAGATGTCCGTTTATGAGAAAAAAAAAAAAAAAAAAAGAAAAAAGAAAGAAAGAAAGAAACAGAAAGGAAGAAAAAGAAGAACTCTTAAACGACGATCAATTTCGACGATTGCAAATTCGAAGATCGACGAATCGTGAATTCCGTAGATCGATGATGATTAGATTGAACGCGTTACTTCTTTTTCTTTCCTTTTTCTTTCTTTCTTTTGTTTTTTTTTTCTTTTTTTTATTTTTTTTTTCTTTTTTCTTTACTTTTGCCTTTTTTTTCTTTTCCTCCTTATTCCTCGATATTCCTTAACTCAAATGATTACTCTCGTCCTTTCCTTGGCCCTCGCGTGTAAAACATCAAAGAACGAAAGACGATATCGTTAAATTCTCCTCATAGAACTTTCTTCCCTCGCATAGTTATCGATATTATCAAGAACAAAGGTCCTTCAGTCATGCAAGCGGAAGAAGACAAGAAGGGAGAAAGAAAGAGAGAAAAAGAGAGAAATAGAGAGAGAGAGAGAGAGAGAGAAATAGAGAGAGAGAGAGGAAGAAAGAAAGAAAGAAAGAAACAGAGACAGTTGCTCCAAAGATACTCCTGTAAAGTGCACTGAGACAGCTTCAATGGACTCTCTCAAAGAGGTTTTGAAATAGGACTTCATCGACTAAACAGCTTGGAAAGAGTGACTTCAACCCCTTCTCAAAAACCCCTTTCATCTCTCTCTCTCTCTCTCTCTCTCTGTTTCTGTCTCTCTCTTTCTCACTCTCTTCTTCTTCTTCTTCTCTTTCTATCTTGAATAAAGAACCAACTCTCTTGCATACATATGCGAAAAAGTATCTTCTCTCTCTCTCTCTATCTATCTCTATTTATCTATCTTTCTCTCTGTTTTTGTCTCTGTCTCTCTTTATTCAATTGAACTTTCTTCGCCTCACCCACGCCTTTTCACGTCACGCGATAAAATTTCTCTCTTTTCTTTACGCTAACACCCTCTCTCTTTCTCTCTCTCTCTCTCTCTCTTTCTCTCCCTCTCTCTCTCTTTCTCTCTCTCTCTCTCTCTCTCTCTCTCTCATTAGTGTATGTACGCGCATGCGTTCCTACCTTTCGAATTCAATTCTCAAATTTTTGTTCATTTTATTTTTTATCATAAGAATACTATTTCATTTCTCAAAGATCTTCTTGCGTTTCATTGTCATCGTTACGATTTGATGATTTATTTATTATTTATTATTTATTATTTATTATTTATTCGTATTCGTATTGACGAAACGAATTATTCCGTATGCCTCACGTTTCTTCGTAAAATGGAATTTTCTTTTCCTAATTTCTTTTTTCCTCTTTTTTTTTTTCTTTCTATCTTTTTTTTTTTTTTTTTTTTTTTTTTTGATAAAAGTACCTTCAGTTCCTCACAACAATCGAAATTCACATTACCAAAGGAGAATATACTTGTTTTTTTATTGGATAGGATCTATCACGTCTATTGTTGCAGAATATGCTTGGTAAGAATCGCGATCGATTATCGTAAAACGTAATCTTATCATCATTGTAAAAATAAAGTGGTGCTTCTTTTATATTGTACGTATGTGTGTGTGTGCGTACGTGTGTGTGTGTGTGTATGTGTGTGTGTACGTATACGCGTATATATATATATATATATATATTTTTCTTTAATAGTCGAACGTGTACGATATATCCAAGTCGATGTTTCGATATGTGTATAACGATATTATTATACTTTCTTCGATAAAATCTTATACATATATGTATATCGCGTATATAATATATATATATATATATATATATATTTAGTTTATCTTCAAATTGCTATTACACAAAAATTATTCATTTTATTTAATAATAATTATTTATTAATTTCTTTTCGCTGAAAGATTTAACACCATATTATTTCATTTCCGATGAAATCATCGTACATAGGTATATTTATTTATATATACATATATATATATAATAATTTTTTTTTTTCTATTACGAATTCTAACGTCGCTTAATTTATAATAATTTCAAATATTGGAATAATAAAAAGCATTTGAAAGAAAATTCTAACGCCATTTCACTTACAAAAATATTTCGTGACTCGTAATACAATGTAAAATTGTAAAAGACAAAAGGAAAATGAATAACAAAGAAAAGTGAGAAAATTTTGCATTTAAAATAGAACAAACAACGATCTATACATTTGACACTTATACATACATATATATATATATATATATATATATATATATATATATTTAATATCGTTTTATATGATACATTGAATGATTCATTAGAAAATAAAACTATATTATCGATTCAGTTATTTCTACGATCAAAACGACACGAAGAAGTTAATCGAAGAAATCACATAGAAAATCTCAAGGGACAGTAACCTCGAGCGATCCATAAAGCATAAACTCCCCCTGCAATACTACATATAAATACACACATACACATATCATACATATACATATATATATATATATATATATATATATATGTGCACCATATCCGTGTATTAAACCTCTCTCCTTATCAGTGTAATATCCGACACGTTATCCACGACAGGACCGATAAAGCTCGTACTCGATCATATCGAAGATCGATGCGAAGTCATACCTATGAAATATAATTGTGAACCAAGTCCCAATTCGCATTTTCTCTCGATGATATTAAATTGTACATCTTGAAAAGAATACTGTATTTTATACAGATAATATAATTAAAAAATTGTAATAATTTGTAAATCTACATACATACGTAAATGGATATATATAATCAAAAGTATAATTATTTTTAATTACTTAATAATATTGTATTTTGAAAATATTTTTAAAGTATAGGGAACCGTTCTATTTATTTATTTATTTATTCTTTTTTTTTTTACAAATAATAGTATTATTTTTTTTTTCAAATAATATAAATATAAATATAATAAACACACACACACACACACACACACACATATATATATATATGCAAATACAATAAAAAATAATAAACATCAAAATACAAAAAAAAGTATATACTATATACTATATTAATACTATTATATAAAAGAAATAATGCAGCTAGAATAATATACTAATTGTTTTTCAAACTTCACAACAAAATCTTAAACATGCGAACACTAACAATTTGAAAATATTATTATTATTATTATTATTATTATTATTATTGTTAAAGATCTTTATATAAAAAAAGAAAAAATCTAAAAGAAAAGGAAGATAAAGAAATAAATGGATATTATCGTAGATATACATAGTCGATCGAGTCTAGGTTATTAACCTTTTTATAAAAAGGGAGAACGTCGATAGAAAACAGATCACTTATATTCTATCCTTATCTCATGCGATGCAATATAAGGATCACGAAGTGGACCCTTATCCTATCTGGTTCGCAAAGATGCATGGTATATAACAGTCTAACATAAAATTTTACGATCATTGCCAATATCAATTAGTATGAAGTGTTCGAATCTCTCTTTTCTTTTCTATCTTATATATTTTTATTTTTAACCTTTCAAAAATAAACCTTTGGAAAAATTTCGATCTATATATATATATATATATATATATATATATATATAGGAAGAGTCTAAAAATCGTGTGAAAGCACCACACTCTGTTCTTTATTTTCTCACTCTTTTCTCTATTTTTCTCACTCTATTCGATAGTTGTACTGAAAGTGAAGGGCCTAAGGGTTACTTTTTCTCTCATACGAGTGACAAATTTTTCTTTTTTCTTTTTTTTTTTTTTCAACGTAAGTACTAACCACCTCGAGAAACTTCAATTTTCAAAGGTTTCTCTCTCTCTCTCTCTCTCTTTCTCTCTCTCTCTCTCTCGAATTCAGGATTTTCAACTTCACGTCAGTGCATCGATAAAAGTGCACTCAAACTCGACGTAAAATCTCACTCAATATTACTATAGGACTTCTTCGTTGAAGAAACTAAAAATATTTAAAAAAAAAATATTTTATTTAGTATGTATCTTTTCGTAACCTTTTACGAAGTCGAACGAAAAAAGGAATTTTTTTTTCCTCCATTTTCCTTTCATTTTTAAAATTATCAAATTTATTAATGAAATTAATTTTGATTGACGATTAAAATTAATATCTTCAAGAGGACAAATAAGTCAATCGTTTGAAGATATTTGTTTATTTTTTTTTTTCTCTCTCTTCAGCATCCCGACGACACAGATATAATTATAGATCTTTCCTTTTGGACTGAATATAGTTTCTTTTTTTTTTCTTTTGCTTTGTTTCTTACGAGACAGTGTTAATAAAAATGCATGATTACGTAAACGCACGTATCCATGCTGAAACATTTAAGGGAAAAGGAAAACTATAAAAAATAAATAAATAAATAAATAATATAAAATAAAATAAAATAAAATAAAAGCCTCGATCCAATTGAATAAAATAAAACTATACTTAATGGATAAAACTATGAAAAATAAATGATTAAACGTAAATGCATATTTACGTACATAATATAGTTCATCATAATATATTTTACGTTATGCGTTCTTTATCCTTTGCGATATTATTTATTTACGATAAATATCGAACGCGTAAACAAAAGATCAATGTCTTCTTTTAGTTTCGAAACGTAAACGAATTATCTAAATACTATGTTACGTTCGGTTGAAAGAATGAAATATGTGATTTAAAGAGAGAAGAAAAAGAAAATAGGGAGATAGAGAAAGAGAGAAAAGGAAAAAATAGAAGGAAAGAGAGAAAGAGAAAAAGTCGAAGACATATCGTTGTGTTTACCCTTCCTCGAACGAACCAACAACCAACCCCTGTATATAAATCGTTGCTAGTCCACCAAGCTTATAACTCGCTGGTGTCGCGAACGTATGTATATGTACACACACACACACACACACACACACACATATATATATACATATATATTCTATGAAGTGTAAAGGTGATAGAAGAGGGAGATGAGGGAAGGTGAGAAAAAAATAAAACGTACACAAAAAAAAAAAAAAAAAAAAGAAACAAAGAGTAAGCCAAACCACAAAGAAAATAGTTACTACCGTGAATCCTCGTTAATTATTTCGACCGACGATTCGTTTGTATGCGTATGTCTGTGTGTTCTACGTGTATAATTTGTATGTTTCGCGAGAGACGGAAAAAAAAGAGAAAGAAAAGAAAAAAGAGGGGAGGAGGGGAAGCAATAAAAAAAAATGGCCACACAAGCCTAAGTTGTCTCTCTCTCTCTCTCTCTCTCTCTCTCTCTGTCTCTCTCTTGGTCGACGGTATTTCAATTTGTTGAAAGTTAAATGTGTTTTACATCGCCGCTCCCTCCTCCCTCCCTCCCTCCCTCCTCCCTCCCTCCCTCCCTCCCTCCTCCTCCCATCCTCCTTCTCGGTGGATAGATGTATCCTCGACGTATTTTTATCGTTTGCAACTGACCGACAAGCTGGGCCACGAACCAAACACACGGCACCGTTGTCCTTCGCTTTGGTTATATTTGAAAAATATTTCTTTGTTTTTTTCTATGCCTCAATTCACTCTCTCTCTCTCTCTCTCTCTCTTTTTTTTTTTATTTTTCTTTTCTTTTTTACTAATATACAAACATTTACCCTTTTTTTTATGGACTATCGGTCACCCACCGTATCATGTATAGGTACACGCATTATACGTAAATCGTCGATTTGTTTGATAAGAAAACATAATAACAAATGATCTCCCGAACGTTCAGAATAATAGATTATTATTATTGTTATTTTTATTATTGTTATTATTATTATTATTATTATTATTATTATTATTATTATTATTATTATTATTATTATTATTATTATTATTGATTATTGTTTACGTAAATGTACGATGAAAATTTTACACATTCTTCATTCAGTTGATTACGGATTATGTATGTAGGTACATACGTTTTTGAAGAAATTAATGATAATCCTTTTATCGGCGATGATGATAACAGGAAGAGATAAAATCTGTATTATTGATTTAATCGTGATGTTACATTTTAACGTTTAATAGGAAAAATAAATATTATTTCGTTTATTAATCGAACGAATTTAATTTAAGGCAAAATTATATCATTTTTCTATCATCAAATTAATCAATGTTTTATAGCTAATGAAATGCAAATTATTTTTGTATTATTGATCATCAATCGACTTTGATTTAAATATATATATATATATATATATATATATATATATATATATATATATGTATGTAATAGAAATTAAATTTCTATCGTCAATCGAGTATAATTTATTTTACATCTACTAGATGTTTATAGTAAATTTTAATTGAGAAATAATTGACGTAGTATAATAGAATGTTAATTAATTGAATATTGAAATTATTACATTATTTGAAATCATTATTATTAGTAAATTATTTCAATTTATTATTAATTTTATATATATACATATATATATATTTGACATAGAAATTATATATTTGTATTGTTAATTAATTGAATCTATTTAAAAGAGAAAAAATGAAAAAAAAAAACAAGTAAATTTGAATATTTTCTTTTTTTCTTCTTTTTTTTTTTCTTCTTTTTTAATTGATCACATAATTTCTTATGTATCTTCTCACTATTCGTATCCAAGGACGTTATTTAAATATTTATAATTTAAATATTTATTAATTCAAATATTTATTAATACTTACGAACAAATAATAAAGAAAGCAAATATCTATTAATTCGAATTTTAAAAAAATTTTATTTTCTATTCTCTCTCCATTTTCTTTTTTTTCTTTTTATTACAAAATATATACTCGATATATATACTCGATATATATACCCATAGATAACATCATTAAATCGAATAATTTGATCGCATTGTACCCATTCAAATCTAACAATGAAAGATAAGAGAAAAAGTCTCGAAGAAAAATCATAGATGATATAAAATTTTCAACGAATCGATTGTGATCCGATTTTCTTCTTCTCTCTTTTCGATTCTTAACGTTCGCCATTTAAATATGTCTATCCATAAAATAAGGATTAGGTGGTCTGTTTCGATTTGCAGTAAAAAGAGATGGAAATCGTCTGAATCGTAGAATAAGGATCCACTAAGATACAATAAAATGTCTCAAGAACAGAGAGATAAAAGGTGTTACATTATTCTTAGTAAGCCAATTGGAATTTTTTTTAAACTGTTAACCGGAATAATACAGTGACTGTTGACCGAAATAGTACAGTATTTATATTATTGAAATTTCTTCCCCTAAAATGGCACTCGTTATTGACACTCAAAAGTTACAACTTTATATCGATTGTAATCGAATTCATAAGCAATTGTTTCTTTTTTTCTTTTTGTTTTCTTTTTTTTTTTTTTTTTTTTCATTTCTTTATTTTTTGCTTTCCCGACTTTGATCTTAGGAAATATATGAAAATTATTTTTTTACATTGTTATTCGTGCCAAAACGTTAAACCCCCTCCTCCCACTCCCCCCCCTCCCATAAAGTACCCTTCGATAGATATGGTCATGCTTTAGAACGAGTTAACCCGTGACAAAAGATTTAAATTTTCTTTTCCGATAAAGAATAAGAAAAAAAAAAAAAAAAAAAGAAGGAACGAAAAAAGAAACGAGAAAATACTTCTCTCTCATCATCTTTCGTCTTAAAAGACAATTTAAAGGGGGTACATAAAATTGAGGACAATTTAATTGTTATCATTTTGCAAAATACATGTGCGATAAAGCGAATACTTTTTACATTCGATAAAAAAAATTAATAAATAAATAAATGAGCAGTAAATTATATATGTATATATACATATACATATTTCTTTGAATGTCATTAAATAATTAAAAAAAAATCGTTCGTTTTTAAATCCAATTAAAAAAAAAAAAAAAGAAAAAAAAAAAAGAAGAAGCTGTCCCAATATACTCGATTTTACAAATTCATTAATTATTGTAAAAAAAATAATACAATTTAATCAAAATATACATTTCATAAACGCACATATACATAAGCACGAACACAAGCATACAAACATACACACACACACACACACACATACACACATCCACGTTTATCCATTGAAAATCTTTTCATATCTTTTCATATCTTAAAAGATTAAAAAGTATTTCGATAATAATTTCCTCGATTTAATTTATAATAATAATTATTTCTTTTTATTGAAATCTAGGTATAAAAAACCGAGGCTATTCTTATTCAATTCAACTTTTGTATTCACTCGTATCATTTTCTCGTTAGATTTCCATTTTCTTTCTTATCGTCATGCTCGTATAAAATTTCTATACAAAAGTGAAAAATAAGATATCAGTATTCTTTCTTTCTCTCTCTCACTCTCTCTCTCTCTCTCTTTCTCTTTCTCTCTTTCTTCCGAAGAAAAAAAAAAATTGGTCGTTAACGAGTCGTTATCATAGTTAACCATTCATTTTATTATTTCACGTAGAATGGCCGTCTTAAGAATAAAATATCTCGATGTCTTATTTATGTATATACCTAAACAAGATAAACTTCAATGACTTGAATTGTCAATTTTTTAATATCTCTAGAAAATTATACCATAGAGAAAAATTTAATGTGACCCATATAAATACTTATTTCCCCTTCTATATCATTCTATAATTTTATTCAACACATTATCATCGAACTTTCATAGTTTCGAATATATTTAAAAATTGATTAATAATTATTTTATATACATATATATATATGTGTGTTTGTACAAATTTATAAATAAATTTTTATAAATATTATATAAATAAATATTGTTTATACATATGGATAAATAATAATAATAATTATTATTATTATAATAATAATTTGATTTTATATATGCAAGTATATATATATGGGTAATAATAATATATAGATAAAAATTATTACAATAATAATAAAATAAACATAATACGAATTATAATATGAATGGATAATAATTATAATAAAGACAATAATCTATATATATATTATTATTATTATTATTATTATTATTATTATTATTATTATTATTATTATTATTATTATTATTATTATTATTATTATTATTATATATTATTATTATTATTATTATCATTATTATTATTATTATTTATATACTCTGTGGCTAGATAATTAGATAATTAACGAATATCGAAACCCCCTTTTTTTTTAGATACTGGACCACAACAAGTAATGGACAATCATTAGTAACCGATATACCGCGCGATGGAAAAGCTGCAATAATCGATAGTATCGCATCATCGTACGCATTGCAAAGGCCAAGGTTAAATGCAACACCAACTCCGAGAACGAACAAATTGATTGATCAAAAGAATAAACATAACGAAGGAAAATCGAATTGGCCATATTATCAGATGTACAGGCACTCGGTGGAAGCACAAAAGGCAGAAATTTTCAAGGACATTCAAAGGAAAATGGCTAACACGACAGGTGTTTCCAAAATCGGTCAATCGTGGATGAACAATTCCACGGATGTCTCACAACAACGTCAGCATAAACTTAGAATGAAACATCATAGGTTAATGGCTAAGGGCAAACATTTAAGAACGCGTAAGTTGTTCTAATTTTTTATATTTCCTTTTTTTTCCTCCCCATCCCCCGCCCCCACCCCAACCAATTATTCTTAACTTTGTATAACTAATTAAAGATTAATTTAGATACACGCAAAATAATATTAATCCAGTTCGGTCACTCAATCATCAAATTATTCGAACAATTTCGTATACTTTACACCGGCAATTATAAATGTGATCCAATCTTTTTATCCCCTCTACCATTTTTCCCCTCATTTCCCTACACACACGCATTATAAATCTCCAAATCGTTCAGACCATATCATAATGCGAATCGATGGGTGGGGGGAGGGGGACACGTAATTTCATAAACATTTCGTAAATCATTAATTTAAATCAAACGTTATCTTTGATCATTGGCGAATCAATATCATGATAAATATCAAACATGTAACGTGTTCGATCAGTTAGATCATTATAAAAAAAAAAAAAAAAAAAAAAAAAGAAAAAATAAGAAAACTTTACTTTTAATCATCACGACACACGTCCACGCTACGACGTCCCCTTATATTTTTTAATCCTTAGGTCCACCGAGAGATTGCAAGGTCAGCGAATGGGGTCCATGGAGTGCTTGCAGTCGTAGTTGCGGAGTAGGGGAAACACAGAGGACACGAAAAGTGACGATAAAGTCGCGCCGAGGTGGAGCAGCTTGTCCGCCATTGAAGGAGACCAAATGGTGTGGCAGTGTTAGTCCATGTCCGGAGAACAACAAGTCTATTCTCGAGGCGTTTCATTGGTAGTCGTGTTAAGAAAAAGTCGCCGAATAACGACGACCTTTGACCTAATCTTACGAGAAGAATAAAGAGAACACACGGCCAAGTTATCCCGAGATTTATTATATTATATATACTCGATTAAGGAAGGATCTTGTGCGTGAAGATGATGACGACTGTAAAAAAAAAAAAAAAAAAAGAAAAAAAAAAAAAAAAAAAGAAAAAAAAAAGGAAGAAAAAGTAAAAAAAAGAAAAAAAACCGATGAAAAAGAAAAAAAAGAAAAGGAAGAGGGGAAGAAGAAGAAGAAGAAGAAGAAGAAGAAGAAGGGAAGAAACAAAAGGAGAAAATAAATTGAGAATTAATGTTCTCTATTTCTTTCGTCTATGTTCTCTTCAGATCCATACGCATCGTATATACATATATATATATATATATATATATATATATATATATATATATATATATATATGAATATAAAAATAAAATTACAATTGATCCCTCGGAACGCGGCAATAATCTTCTTGATAAACATATTCCTGATTAAATCACCAAAGATTCGTCAAATTTCAGATATATTTAATTAATTTTATTATTATTATTATTATTATTATTATTATTATTATTATTATTTTTATTATTATTATTATTATTATTATTATTATTATTATTATTATTATTATTATTATTATTATTATTATTATTATTATTCGAGTCAATCGGATAGTTCTCATTTTTAACGATCGAATAAGACCGATCTCGATTGGGAAGCCATTGTTCCAATTTATTTATTTATTTATTTTTTTTTTTTGCTCTTTTTTTTTTAAAGGGGATCGGAGATAAAAAAAAAAAAGAGTTCGTATTTTAACACTGAAAGAGAGAATATTTGAATCACTATAACTTGCATAGATCACATTACTTTTGCATAGATATTACGTATGATATGTATGTATATGTGTATATTGTTCGTAAGTAAAATCAATCAATCCAATGCTGTTCTAAAGAGAAAAGACGATCGATGATTAAACCGGATTCAGTATTTTTTCAAAAATCCGAAATATGAAAAATCCTTGAAACGTCGAACTATGATATGCGAAGTCAATAAAATATTTTTTATTAGCCTTCAACGACACAACAATGATCCGTGGAGGGGTAAAGGATGGTCGAAAGGGTAGTTTGGAGAAGGGACGGAGGAAAGGGTGGAGGGGCGGGAGGAGGAGGCTGTAGTGGTACGATATATCGAACATAATCGTTCGATTATTTTTCTCCTGAGAGAAGTTGAGATACTTACAAACGTTTTCAAAAATGAAACAAGATTACTATTTAACTATTTCTCTCTCTCTCTCTTTCTCTCTCTCTCTCTCTCTCTCTCTTCTATCTATCTATCTATCTATCTATCTATCTATCTATCTGATTGAAAAATTCTTTATCAAAATTCGACCGAACGCATTGTCAACGTCGAAAAGAGTTTCACGTCGAATTATTATACCAAAGAATAAAAATAAAGAAATGAGAATCGTCCCTATCGTCTCGTGTATAGATATTGAGGAAATAACAATAAAAAAAAAGAAGAAAGAAAAAAGAAGAAGAAAAACAAACAAAAATGAAAAAGAAACAACAAAGAGAGGGAGTAGCATAAGAATCATTGCAAAAATGTTATCATCTGAATCGATAACAATTACTCGACACGATAGCGCAGCCATGATAACGAAGACGATAAAAAAAAGGGAGGACAAAAAGAAAGAGAGAGAGAGAGAGAGAGAGAGAGAGAGAGAGAGGGAGAATAAAAGAAAAAAAAGAAAAAAGAAAGAAGAAGAAAAAGAAAAAGAATGAAACAATAATAACACACAGGACTTAAAAATTTTTTGTTTTTTGTTTTATAGAGACCATTACAAGATGAAAACATTTTCGGAGAGACCTGTGTTCATATGATATAATATTGATAAATAGCATTGGAATGCTGAAGCTAATTCGAGCTAAGTGTTAGAAGAAAAAAAATAAAAAAAAAGGATATAACAAAAAAAATACAATAAATACAATAAATACAATAAATACAATAAATACAATAAATACGATAAATACGATAAATACGATAAATACGATAAAATAAAAGGAGAAATAAAAAATTAACATTCAATGATTATCACGTATAAAATTATTGGATTAGAAAAGGAGCCATCGCAAAAAAAAAAAAAAAAAAAAAAGAGAATTGTTTCGTTTCATAGATCAATACTACTTCGTATTTCGTAACCTTAGAACCATTCGTCATATCATTATTGGCACACCCTTTACGTGCGTTTTATGATTAGAATAAAACGTCGTACTACGTGCTGCGTATGCGTGCGAACTTGCCGAAAATATTATACCTAATGTTAAACTTTCAAGATTTAACATTGCAAGATAATAATTTTGCAAAATGATATAATAGATAAAAGAGAAAAACAAAGCAAAAAAAAGAAAAAAAACACTTGTACCGAGAATAGGGATGATTACTCGTGACGAAGGAAAAAGAAAAAAAAAAAAAAAAAAAAAAAAAAAAAGACCGAAAAAAAAACCAAAAAAAGAAAGAAACAAAAAAAGAAATATCTTTTCGCCTAACGGCAGACGTATATAATAATAATAATAATAATAATAATAATAATAATAATAATAATAATAATAATAATAATAATAATTATAATAATAATTATAATTATAATAATAATAATAATATTAATATTAATATTAATAATAATATTAACAATAATAATAACAATAATAATAATATAATAACAATAAATAATAATAAATAATAATTACTACTACTAATAATAATAATAATAATAATAATAATAATAATAATAATAATAATAATAATTATAATAATAAATAGTATATAAGGAAGAACGAGTTCGTTCTTATCGTCGATCTTTCCCCATCGTTGCATGCAACGTGACAAAAAAGAAAACAACAACAACAAACAAAAAGAAATGAGAAGGGAAAATTTTTACAAAGATATCATCAGGTACGTCTTAGATGAGTGTATTATATCTTAGGTATAAGGAATTTAACGATAATAATTAACAACTAACGTTCAATGATAAATCGTTAATTATTAGACGGATAAATAAATAATAATAAATCGCTGTGTGGGTGCGTGCGTGTGTGTTTATGTGTGTTGTCGCTCACGCAACGAACGAACGAATCGAACGAACGAACTCTAACCTCCGAGCGTTTACCTCCTTCGCTTCTCCACGATTATTATATTATAGATAATTACTTGCTTTTATTTTTGACGTTAGAACGGAAA
>NC_140812.1:8857500-8860000 GCF_050613455.1 Vespa mandarinia | reverse complement strand
GGATATATTAATTACATGAAAAAAATTTTTCGCTCGACTCAAAAGAAATACGTAACTTGTGAGGCAATACGAAATATACGTATTAAAAATTGATTCGTACGATTAATCGAAATTAATTCGTTCCAATCGATCGATCTCGATTCTCAATACGTGCTAGCACAGAGAAAAACGATTTAGTAAAATGAAAGGAAGAATATAAAAAAAAATGGAAGAAAGAAAAAAAAGAAAAAATTACAAAAAAGAGAATAACGCATATTATCTCAATCGTACAAAACGTTCGACGTTTAATGAAATACATTTTATTCGTTAAATTAAAACGTTCGACTTAACGTTACGTCTCACTTTAAGAATTTCTCTCACTCAGTATTAATAATCATCCCGTTGGGACGAATTCAACGTTGTTCCGCGGTCTGTACCACACCGTTGGTTGTTATCACGCAACATTACCCCGAAATAAAGGACAACGCGTTTCGCACAATGGAGGAGCAAACGCGTACACTACCCGCCAAGCGTGCAGTCCTTTACAGATAAGGGTGAGGATGAAAAGAGAGAAAGAGAGAAAGAAAGAGAAAGAGAGGAAGAGAGAGAGAGAGAGAGAGAGAGAGATGCTTCTCAGAGATCCCTTCGTCCCAGCAGACGCCCTTCGAGTACCGCTATTCGACCTCGGAGAGTAGTTGCACAAACGAGAGTCAAGGGACGACAAAGCACACAAATACGCATACTAGTAAGTAAGTATGTATATATCTTAAGGATGCGTACACTTAAACAGTAACGTGTAGAGTTTAATATTGCACCCTGGACTATCGAGAATCCATAAATGTATTTATAAACGTTAGTTAATACGATCAGAAGTAAGAACGAGCAAATAGCTTTGAAGATAGATACGATTACTATTACTTTGATCTTCTATCGTCGTCTCTTGATTATATTTTAATGATGGAATATTTTATGGTATACCTTGTTACGTATTAAACGGTTTGATAGAAGATAATAAATAATAAATCTAACGGTTTGGATTAATAATTTAATTAGGATAAATGGCTGATAAGATTTTGATTATTATATTGACGTAGATATATATGAACTCTCGATTATTGAGAAGGCACAAGTACATTAATGCGATTGATGATAATAATAAATTACGATCGAACATAAGAACGAACAAGTAGCTCAAAGTTATATGGGATTTATTGCATCGATCTATTATCGTTTTATAATTGTATTTTAATGATGGCCTTTTGTACAAAATCTTGTTAATGCATTAAATGACTTGATAGGAGATAAATAATCGATTTAACAATGCATACGTGATTTGAATTAATGATTTAATTAATAAGGAGAAAATTAATATAGTTTAATTATTATCGTAGACCGTATGTATGTACCTTGGATTAACGAGAACATCTAAATCCTATGATATTGTTGTTAATAATAAATAACGATCAAAGATAAGAACGTGCAAATAATTTAAAAATATTACTTGATTTGATCTTATTATCACGTCATAATTATATTTTAATAATAATCATTTGTTTCGGTGATCCTATTATGAATTAAATCCATTGATATAATTACAGTGTAGTATCTAATGTTATTTGATTATTATATTTTAATGTTTTGTCATCTTTTGTCATCAAGAAAATGATTAGAAAATTTTTCTACGAAGAAAATTGTGTACGTGTATGTCTTTTTGATTTTATATGACATAGAAATAGAATTTTACTTTTTAATTATTTTATATGTTTATTATATATATATATGTGTGTGTGTTTGTGTGTGTATGTGTATGTAATTATACGTTTCAAAAATAATTAAATTTTAGGAATAATTAATATTCTATTAAAATAAACATGATTTTATTTCTTATTATTTTTGTATTGGATCGTTCAATTTATATACACATACGTGTATATATAGATCTATTATTAGATACATTAGATAAAAATAATAATTATTTAAATTTTTAATTTTTATTTACTCTATCAAAATTTATTATATAACAACGTTTCGTTCGATTAATAAATATAAATAATTTTTAGGGGTAATTTTATTAGATATTAAATTAAGCGCACAATTAAATAACGAGTAAACAAAATAATATCAAATATGTGCATACAAGATAATCATAAATTCAAACTCATAAAATAAAATAATCGTTCGAAATTCTCTCTCTCTCTCTCCCTCTCCCCCTTTTCCCTAATTCCATTATTTCCGACTGATTAAATAATGAAATATACAGAAAAAAAAGGAAAAACGAAAAAGAAAAAGAAAAACGAAAGAAAATGAGAAATAGAAGGAAAAAAGGAAACAATAGATTACATACATACATACATACATACATACATACATACATACGTACAACATACATACATACATACATAGATAAATATGTACATACGTTACTGCTCGTAAAGATTCTGTCGTTCGTGGACGAGGTGGAAATGCGTAATGATGCCCGAAAGCCTTACACAACAAGCCACCGTCGATAAGGGCGAGTCAA
>NC_140812.1:8832500-8855000 GCF_050613455.1 Vespa mandarinia | reverse complement strand
TTTTTTTTTTTTCTTTTCTTTTCTTTTAATCACGTGACACAGTGGAATAAACAATAAATACTATCAAAGACATAAAAACGTAGTGTGTACGTATGCCTGTTCATAATTTTTTAATTATTTATTATATCATTATTATTATTATTTATAAATTAGTAATAATTATTATTAATTATTATATATATATATATATATTTATATACTTATTTTATATAATTTTAATTTATATCTATGATATGTACATATATTAACAATGTCTAATATAAGTATCTTAACATATAGTTAGGATTAAAAAATATAAAGATTTTGAAAATACATTGAAATGTGCAGCCATTCGTTCGGTAGTACTTGCGTTAATATAATCTAGATTTAGATTTCTATAAATAACAACTAATACTAACCCAGATCTATCCACGTGGAAGTTACTGCATCTGGAGAGCTGCAAGGAGTTGACGATGATTCTATTCTAAAAATCCACGGACTTGATTTTCTAATCGAAATTATTAACAATAAAACGAAATCCACGTGATCTTTCGCATTAGCGAACACCCACGCGAGTATTAAAATAACAAAATGCAAAAAAAAATTGATCCTGTATCCGTCAAAGTCTGTTAACAGTCACGTATTCATTGATACTACACGTAAAGAAATATCACTGTGTTCATAATTTTAATGATGAAAATTTTTAATTATTGGAATGTTAAATTAAGATTTTTTTACATTAATCGCCCATTACGAGCTTTGTAATATTTAAACTAATGTACAATTGTTTAAATATTAATTTAATACATTCCGTGTACATTATAGATCGTTTAAACAATTATAAAATTAATGAAATTATTAATATTAATGTTTTCACGTTTAGAAAGAGAGAGCTACGACGTTTACTCGTCGGAATGTAAAAGAATACTGAACCGATGATCATCAAAGTCACTTAAGAGTTCGTGTTTGTTTACATTACGTAGACAACGATCGTGATGTTAACATTTTTAAATATTGAAATTTTAATTTAAGTTTCTTTTACATTTATCGCGCGTTACGTCCTACGTAACATTCAAACGAACGTACAATTGTTTAAATATTAATTTATTGCATTACGCTTGCATAATGGATCTTTTTGTATAATTATAAAATGATCGAAAATGTAAATTATTTAAGGAGATACTTGAAAATTCACTTACCAATTATGAAATTCTGCGAAATGCTCGAAAATACTCGTATATAGGTAGAAATTGTGGTAGAACGATACGTAGAAGGTTGAAAATGAGGCGATATTGGTCGACATCGTGTAATTGGTTGAGATCCTCTCTTCAATGATGTACCAGACTCCGGACACGCGATAATTATTTATTAACAACTAACGATCAATGAATTTAATTAGAGAAACACTACTGTCTTGTATAAATACAGTTAATCAATGATTGTTTAAAAATACTTTTTATTTATTTATTTATTTTGTTTTTTTTTTTTCTTCGAAATAAAAAACACTGACTCTAAATGACCGCATTCGATTTACAATCGATTCAAGTAAAAGTAGGAACCTACTTATTTTTATCGTGAAATGTATGATTTAAAAAAAAAAAAAAAAGGAAAAAACAAACCTTTGAATCAACGAACAAACACCGCTTTCACTTCGCGATATTTTTTTTATTCTGGCGATGCAACCCTTTATTTCTTTGCAAAACGATCGCAATGATTTTTTTTTCAATGAAAAAAAAAAAAAAAAGAAAAGAAAAAAATAAATAAAACTAAAATTATCGATATCGGTCTCGTTGTAATAAAAAAAAATTGTCGAGATTATCGTGGAAAAATGTTTGATAAATAATATTTACATATTATAGATCTTCGTTAATCCTTTTGATTAATATCCGTGACCGAATTAATGAAGTTCGCCGTTCGTAAGACAAACGGATTGGAATCTTCGTATATATTTTAAATTATATCAAATACTCGAAGTCCAAAAATTCATTCATTCATTCATTCATTAATCCATCCATTCATTCATTCATTAATCCATCCATCCATTCATTCATTCATTTTTTTTTTATTTTTTATATTCGTACAACAACGTTTAGTAATTTTTTTTTATTTATTTATTTTTTTTTATTCGTATTAAATTCTAAAACTCCAATTTTGAAATGCCAATCGATCGAATTCTATCTGACCTAAATTTATCGATCGAAATACGTGCAACATAAATATGTATCATATGTACATATGTCGAGTTACTACAAGACACCAAATATCTCAAAGTATTTAAGATAGAAACACGAGAATTTCAGACGTCGTGCCATCTGATCGCACAATTTGCGAGCCTTCCTTGCGCGTCACTATGCCTACTATCCTGGGCTGTTATTTCGGCCACGACGAAGGAACGAGCTGGGTCAATGTTTGCCCCCACAAACAAGGGACCACGAAGTGCGTTTCGCATGCATCGGTTACAAATACATTGTTCACAACGAAACCCTTCATTGTATCCAATTAGGCAATTATATAATTACAAGAGTAAAGTGACATTAGACCTTTTGCACCATTTCAATCATATTTTCATTATTATTATTATTATTAATAATATAATCCATTTCATTGATATTAATTTATTACAATTGTTCTTTCTTTCTTTCTGTTTGTTTTATTATTCTTTTTTTTTTTACTTTTTTTTATCTTTTTTAATTTCTTTCTTTCTTTCTTTCTTTCTTTCTTTCTTTCTTTTTTTTTCTTTTTTTTTTTTTTTATTCTTTTTTTTTCTTAGAAAGTTAATATATATCTATCGTACAATTTATCAATTACACTTTTGATTTAATATGCGACATCCTTTTAGGATGTTAATTAATATTAATTTTGTTAGATTTTAAAATAGACCGATCGATATTGATATTTCCTCTTTATGATATCTATTTTATTTATTCCCTCGTCTTAATTAATCTTAATAATTATCGATTATAGAATTTCTATATCCTATCTTTAATTTTTATAATCTTTATAATCTTTATATTTTATATAGAATAGATTATAGATATAGTAATAAAAAAATAAAAATTCATAACTTATCTTAATACGTTAATATTTATTATATAATAAAACTTGTTATTGAATATTAAAGTGCGACTATCGCATAAGTCATATTTAATAATTAATATCAATTTAATTTTTTTTTCTTCCATTTCTTTTTTCTTTTTTTCTTTTTTTTTTGGATCTACAAAAACATTAACGATGCAATATTACAAATCATTAGACATATATATGTACATTATATATTCAAAGAAATAAAACTATATATGTACAATATAACAGAGAAATGGATTTTCCAAAATTTTTCTCGTCTAAACGTCGTAGACGTTTTTGAAACTTGTACTTTTTCAACGAAGACCAAAAAAAAAAAAGAAACAGAAGAGAAATAGGAAAAGAAAAAACACCATAGACGAATCCAATAAAATATCTGGCAAAAAGAAAACTAAAAAGGAACGTTAAAAAGATCAACGTTATTATTTCTATGAAAGGTTAATATTCGAAAGATAATTTCGACTTTGTAAACGTCCGTTGTTGTGTATATATAACCTACGTTTTGTATGTTAAAAGAGCAACATCACATATAAACACACGGCATGTATACGGGACGCGCGGGCGCGCACCCGTATACACATAACCATATAGATACATAGAATATATATATGTACACACGCAAAAACACACATACGCGCGACTCTAAGAGATACTCTACCTCTGAATATTATCCGTGTTCAGTATTACGCGTTGACGTGAAATACGACGCGTTGCCAACGGAGTTCGTAACAGACCGAAATGATAAATTGTCATTCTTGAAGGTGTCTTCATCGGATGAAGACCATTCACGTGCCGTTCTCTCTATGTTCGAGTAAGTCGAAAAAGGTGAACCAATGGAGAGGACATTTTGCCTTGACTGACTGCACATCATCATCCATTTTATTCAATAAATAGAACGAAAAGAGTATATATAATCTATTTTGTTAATTTAGAAAATCGTCGTTCGATATTATTAGGTTCGTTTACGTAAAATATTATTTAAATTAATTTAACAATTTCTACGCATTAACTTTTTTCTTTCTCTCTTTCTTTCTTTCTTTAATTCTCTCTTTCCTACTTAGTTAATATATTTGGCCATTTTTCTCATATACCGTTTTCGTGTAAATAATGTGTGTGAGATTTGGAAAAAAAAAAAAAACAATACAATCTATTTCCTATAAGAGATTACGCACACACCAAGCCTGCGTAATACCTTTGTAATTAAATTTGCGATCCAAACAAATCGTAATAAAATAATTTACATTTCGCGTGTACGTAGGTAAATAAAAAACGAATAGAAAAACAAAAACAAGAAATATGAATTTTAATATTTTTACCAAAATGAACTAATTCATTGGAAATAATTCATTATTAAACGTCAATTGATAGATAGGGAGAAAAATAGAAATATAATGGCGAATATAACGGGAATATAACCAAATCAATTTTGTCGTAAAAAGATCGAATGAAAGACAAATCTATGTTACTTCAGTGATATTACTTCAATATCTTTCTCATAGATCGATACGATTAGCTAAGCTCTTCTTCTCCCTATCTCACTCTCTCTCTCTCTCTCTATCTCTTTTTCTCACTACCCTCTATATCTCTTTCTCTTCCCCCACCCCCCCTCTCTCTCAATCTTCTCTCTCTCTCTCTCTCTCTCTCTGTCCCTCTCGCGCACATGGCATGTAAACTTCTTGGATATATGTATGTATGTATGTGTACGTACACATAGAACGTATTAAACTACGGATATAAGCGATCGTCGAAAATGACGTTACCTTCGGCTATTGACACTATGTTACGATTGCAATTCGTAGGAAGAGAGTCGAACCTCTCTCTCTCTCTCTCTCTCTCTCTCTCTTTCTCTTTCTCTTTCTCTCTCTCTCTACCTACCTAGTAAATTTCTCTTATATGTATATATATATATATATATATATATATATATATATATATATATATATATAAGACGTATATACCAGACGCAATCACTTAGAGCGTCTCTTTGAAATCTGGTCACGAACAGGTGAATCGTAAGTGCGAGAAGGGGTGGTGGTGGTGGTGGTGGTGGTGGTATCGAGGGTAGCTGACAGGGAGTTTGGTGATGGAACATGTAGGGAGGAGAAAGGGGTAGATTGATACATAGTTGGATAAATAGATAGATAGCTATCTAGGGCTATAGATATAATGAGAAAGAGAGAGAGAGAGAGAGACTGAACAATATCGCGTGATCAATCCAATTTATAAGTTCTATTCATTGAGAAAGTCCGAAGATCGAACATGAATATTCGCCTATTCGAATTCTATAATCCTATCGTAACTGAATCGTTCAACAATAATTGAAGGTATATGTGATATCGGTAATTTTGAATCAATCACGTTTTCAGAATCGATCAGGTCTCGATATAGTATTGTATATAATATTGTATATATTTGCTTTCTCTATTTTTATTCATTAAATTTAATTTTTTTACAATATACGTTTACATAATTATGACATATTATTAATGTTTAATATTGTTCAATGGATGACCTATGCAATTATTTAGTTCTCTATTGGATTTTGTGAAAAAGATTGTAATAATTTATAATTTTTCTATTATTTCTTTTTCTCTCGATATTTATTTATTTATTTATTTATTTATTTATTTAGTTATTTATTATTAGTTTCTTCTTTAACACATACGTATACATATCCTCCTATATAGCATCATGGTAAATAATTAAAATTATTAATTATATATAAATAATATAATATGATAATTAATAAAAGAAAATTATATGTATATACATATATAATATATCTATATGATAAGCATATAGATGTATATAATATATATATGAAGAATATAATGAATCTTGAAAAAATTTATTTACAAATAATCAAGGATAATAATCTTTTGTATGAAAAAATTTTGAGAATATAACAAATACTTACTTGTAATAATTCCATGATATTTACGTGGATCAGTAATCTTTTTATTTCACATTTACTAAATTCTGCACATTTGTTCGTTATCGAATTCTCGACCCTAATTCTGAGAATTTATATACGTCAAAAATATTCTTATATATAAAATAGGTACCTATCGAAAACACACCTGTTTCCATCGATTTGTCGAATCGAATTCTACGAATTTATATAGGTCACCGATGCCTTTATGTGACACCTGTTAAAAGCACATCTGTTTCCCATTGATTCGCGCACTGACCTAAATTCAATGGAATTTATTTGCAGCTCTAAGATTATCATATTTATGTATTATGTATTGGCACAAACGTTTGTTTATCGTCATCTCGACGAATCGAATTCCTTAAGATGAACATAAGTGAACGTTCTATAAAACACACGTAGTTTTAAAAAAGTCCAAACTTTTTTTTTCTTTTCTCTATATCGTCAGAAAAATATCTGGATGTAAAGTTTCTAGTCAGAATTTTATATATGCGTTTTGAATTATTTTCTTTTTTTTTTCTTTTTCTTTTTTTTTTTTTTTTTTTTTTTGTAAAACCAGGTAATCCAATGATGATCCATCGATCGTTGAAGGATCAACTACACGAAACTTGCACAGTACTTCTTGAATTTCAACTCGATCAATAGTTCTATACTACTATACCTAGACTATCTTAATTAAGCGCGATTCGACGAACTTGAAAATGGAGTTGAATCAACGTATAATACATTGAGAATAGAAATGAGATAGGATAAGTTAGTAGGTGGATGCTGTAATACCGGTTACAAAACGACCCGGTGTGTTGCGGAAAGTGGAAAATGGAGATGAGATTGAAATTGACAACGAAATACAATTTGTAACACGGGATACGAGAGAGGCTAACCTGTTTTAAAATCCGAAGCACGAATAACGATCGATACGAAGATTGGAATCCTCTTTGCTAACTTTTTTTTTTCAATCTTTAAATATTCAATCCATTTTGATCATTACATCTATCTATAATTTCGTATGTATGTGTATGTGTGTGTGTGTAGGTCTCTCTCTTTTTCAAAAAATTATTATAGACAAATCGAAAGGATCTTTTTCTTTACGAAAAAAAGAAGAAGATAAAAAAAAGAATTAAAAAGAAAAAAATTAGAAAAATTAGATTATATAGATTATATAGATATGGGGCCAAAAGTTTGACGTAGATGATCAATTAAAAATCGATCACTTTTTTTCGAGGCTATTTAGATTTCTTTTTTTTTTTTTGTCGAATTAAAAAATTTTCTAGATTTACAATTTAAATATTATTTTCAGTATTACAAATGAGTAAATAAATACGTTAACTGATATCGTAGAAAAGTACAATTCAATTAAACGAATCTTGGCATTGGTTCTAAAAAAAAAAAAGAAAAAGAAAAAAAGAGAGAGAGAAATATAATTCTACAAAAACAAAGCTGTATAATTTTTTTCAATAAAACGAAAACAAAATGTGATTCTGCATGAGGAAAAAAATGAGTTTGCTTCCTTTTAATTTCTGAATAGATAAATTATGTTTGGGGGAGAGAAGGTGAAAAAACAAAAAAAAAGCAAAAAAGAAAATTACTCGAAGTACATGTATTGAGATTTTTCAACAGTGATTATTTCGGAATAAAATTATTAAGATCTTAACATCAGATTTTAGGACACACGATATCTCTTCAAATTATTCATAAATTCATTCGTCGGACGAATTACCATTAACGATTATATCGCATTCGTAATCATTAGAGCTTCATCATCAGCATTGGAAGCTACCGAAAAAAAGAAAGCTCTCACGTAATTACTGATGAGTAAAATTCACGAGATTATTGATAATCACGAAATAGGTAGTACGCGTGCACGTGTGCGCGTGTGTTTGCGCGCGTGTGTGTGTATATGTGTTTACATGTACTAAGTACTATACATAGATGCAAGCACCGAAAAGCGCGCTTTTGAAACACTTAAGATCAGTCCCGCATCCATTATCGTGCATTTCGTTCCATTCCAAGTATTAACAGAGTCTACTTCATTTTCGAAAGCGTTTAAACGCGTCTCATGCGAAATAAAATACTTCATAAAGATGCAAATACCCGTTGATCGGGTGAAAATGAGGAAAGAAGAGAAAAAGAAAAAGTAGACAAAAAGAAAGAAAAAAAAAAAAAAAAAAAGAAAAAAAGAGAAAAACTTTTGGACGAAATTTAGAAAATTTTGCAAATTTTAAATCCTTCAATACAGTATGTGTGGTGTGTGTGTGTGTGTGTGTGTGTGTCCGCCCGCCGCTTGCTTGCTACGTTATCTAAATAAAAATCGATCGAAAAAAATGTCGCCGCAATAAAAAAAAAAAAAGAAAAAAAGAAAAAAAAAAGAAAAGAAAATAAATATATATAATTTAGATTTCAACGAGGGGTAAGGGGAAAAAAAAAGAATAAATAAAGAGAATGAAAAAAAATTTTATAGTCCGTCCTTCCTCATAAGATCGAATTCTTTTATTTCGTCGAATGGACGTTTATGTTCGTCCAAGGATAAAATATTTGGAGGAAAATTGTATAGGCCGTAAAAAAAAAAAGAAAGAGAAAAGAAAAGGAAGAACTCAGCTATTCCTTCGGGTTCGATCTCGACGACGTCATAAAATCGATAAACTCGCTATTGACCTTTTCTGATCCTCGGCCTCCACCTCCATTCACCCACATACCCCTCTATTTCCATCTTCAATTTTCATATCCGAAATTAAGATGGACTTTGTCATTTATCGTAAATAATTAATATCAATTTATATCGTTTAAGATTAAATTAAACTACATAGATAACATTCAATGTAATTGTAACAAATAATTAATATTTTTACATTAATTATATTACTAATTATAATATTATATTATATTCATTATACTATATCAAGAATATTTCTTGTAAAGAAATAATATACTATACTTATATACGTGCTATATATAAATATAATATATAAAATATAAATATATACAATACAGTGTAATATGTACTAAGTAATATGTACATATATATATTTATGTACATAGTAAATATATAATATAATTAGTATAAGTTATACTATTATTTTCACATTATATAATTTACATTGTCAAAGAGTAAATATATACAATATAGTATATATATATATAGTATAATTATAATGTAAATTATACATTATAAGCATCATATTATATTATAATTTGTTTTAATATATTAATCAAAAAAAGAAGAATTATATTATAGAAGAAAATTTTTTATAAATCTAATGATGCACTCGTTACATTTATTTATTCGATTATACAAATAAAAAACAAAAAAGAAATATTTTTCAAAAAATTGTATTAGAAATGAAATGATATAAAAATTAAATGACAAATATTTACAAACTTCAATTGACATTGATTATAAGTCAAGTATACAAAATGTGATTACAAGGAGTATGTTTACGTCATCGTTGTTGATGCCATTACTGTTACTATTTCTGTGGTCCTTTCGATTATCGAAGATTTCGTATTTTCGGTGAACGAAAGCCGGAAATTGAAACGTGGATACTGTAATTTCGATCGAGCTTCGAGAAAATCCAAAAAGAAGTTTATTCTCTTAATCGTCATCGATTGGCAAACGATGCTCACCAAATTTCAATCCGGAAATCGAAATTTCATTCTCGATTTTTAATTTCTTTTTTCGATCTTCGATCCACACAAATTTCCCTTCTTGATTATTTTAATTTGTATAGATCAGAACATCGATCGAATAAAAAGTAAATAGATTTTCTAAAAGATTTTGATATTTTTATTAAATATTAATTATTCAAAAGAATTATTGAATATTATATCTTCTTCGTCTTTTCTATTTTCTTTATTTCTTTTTCTTTCTTTTTTCTTTTTTGTTTCTTTTTTTTTCTACAATTACGTATTTGATTTTACATCACGTATTTGTTAGATTAATAACGTTTCAAAAAGATCTTTTTTCTATCATTAATTAAAAAGAAAAAGATTTATGATTCATTCGATCATATCGATCTAATATCAAAACTCTCATGTTCATATCCTTTACAATTTGTTGTATCTAATATTTTCTTTTTTTTTCTAAATTTACGAGTTACGTATGTAAATATATTTTAGATAGACTATAGCGTGCATTTCTGTCATCAACAGAATAAGAACATCTTTTTATTATCTATATATATATATATATAATAAATATATATATATATATATATATATATATCACAAAAGCAAAAAATTAAAAACAAATCGTACTTTTTATTATTGAAATATCAACCTGATAAATGTTATATACATATATATATATATATATATATATATATATATATATATATATATCAGGGATTTAAACCCATGTTCATATATTCCATACAATTTTCTATATCTCTAAATCTAAAAGCTACCTATCTATGTCTTAGATAGGCTATAGCCTGAGTTTCTGTTATTGACATAAAGGAACCATCCTTTGTACGTAGGCGTGAGCCTTCCTTCCTTCCTTCCTTCCTTCCTTCCTTTGCAATTTCATCGCTACGCCGAATCCTTTCTTCTGTACGTCGACGACACACAATCTGGCACTCGATATCTACCTAACCTTGCTCATCCACCCTTTTTTTATTCTTCCCTCGACCCTCAATCCACCCCTTCTCCTAACTCCTACCATCCTCTCTTTCTCTTTCTCTCTCTTTCTATTCCTTTTTATATCTCTTTTTATTCAGTCCTTTTCGTTTTCTTCATCTCTCCCTCCGCCACCACTCCCCTCCCCCCTCCACTTTCGTCTTTTCCACATCGTTTCGTTCAAGAATTTTTCTCTTATCTCGCAGAGAAGGGAGAGAGAGAGAGAGAGAAGAAGAAGAAAATAAAAAAAGACGTAAAAACGCATTCCTATATTCTCTCTCTCACGCATCCCAAAGACATCCTCCCAGCTGCTATTTCAAACGTGACTCGGAAATTTCCATGAGTGTTTTGAATAATTGAGGTGTTGACATGGAGGGGGGGAGGGGGAAGGAAAAGTAGTTTGTATCCTACACCACCTCTCGAAAATGAACATTTCGCAGGACCTCCTCTAAAGGTACTTCCAAATTGAAACTATAACTCACCGTATATGCGTGCGTTATATGTTTGTGTATGTGTGCACGCGTTTTGAGTACGGGTGGGGGAGGTTGTTCTGGTGTGTTTTAGGAATTAAATTAAAAAAGTTAAATACGGATTTGTCTCGGGAGTGCAGAATTTCTCTTTTTTTATCTTTTGTCATTTTTTTTTCATTTTTTTTTTATTTTTTTTTTTTTATTATCTAGTTAATTTATATATATATATATATATGTGTGTATGTCTATGTTTGTATATATGTACGTATATAGAAATCATTTAGCGATCACGTTTTTCTATGTATTATCTTGTTTTGTTTTTTTCTTTTTTTTTTCTTTTTTTATTTACGAAAGAATGAAGAAAATTGAATTTTTAACATTTATTTAAATTTATTTCATATCGTAAGATTCAATTGCCGTGTGATTTCTATTATGATAAATAATCGGAATAAAATTATCATTTATATTTCTTATTAATATTATTATTTCGTTAAAATCCAATAATATATATTATACTGATCTATAATATCTAGCGACTGTAATATTTTCATCACGTTTAAGATCGACTATAGTTTAGTAACAGTGCTTCATTTATAACACGGCTCATGTGCACTTACTATAATAAATTTCATTTCTCTCTCTCTCTCTCTCTCTCTCTCTCTCTCTCTCTCTCTTTCTCTCTCATTGGGATCTTTAGAAATTTCTCTTACACCAGTCACCATTTATACGCATTCTTCCGTCAGACAATGAAAGGAGCTTCTCTTATAATATTTTATGGATCGTCTTTTATCTATAAAAGCTATCATGAGTGAAATTTCATTTCATGAAGATAAGAAATGTGAAAGGAAATGCGTACAAAATTTAATATCCAATTACTTTGTTATTTGCAATCATTATAACTATCAATATATACAAATTAATAACGAAAAAAATAAAACAGTAATAATAATAATAATAATAATAATAATAATAATAATAATAATGTTCTATTAAATTAATTTTCCTGATTAATTAGAAAAATAATGTTATAAAATGTTTTTTACTCATAAATATCATCGATTATAAGCGTAAGGAGAGACATAATTTAATAGGAAAAAATTAACCATTTACTATAAATAATTTTCTAACGATAGATAATGAAATTAAAATGAGCAAATAATTAATGACAAATAATTATAAACATATAACAGATAATAGAGAGAAATAAAATTTCATTCGCGATAGTACGATAAATAAATTTGACTTGTCTTTTTTTTTTCTCTTTTTTTTTTTAATAACCTCCAAAGATCATAAAATATTTCTCGTTTAAATTGAATATATCTGTGTACGTCATATCTGTAATATCTGTGTGCGTCATGGATGTCATGTAAGAAAGGAAAGAAAATAAAAAAAAAAAAAAAAGAAAAGAAAAAATAGACAAGATTCGATAGGGGGACTTCGTGCTCTAAGTATTGTACTTACTATTATGTTACAAGATATCTTTACGTGCTCTTTGGTAAATGTCAGCTCATAGTAACCTTGTATAATTTCCTATTATGATATTTCTCCAGTCGGAAATGCTCGGAAATGAAAGTGTCGACGGTAGGAATATTTAAGACACCGGGATACGTCCACTTCCCTTCGAAAGTCTCTTTCTCTCTCTCTCTCTCTCTCTCTCTTTCTCTTTCTTTCTCTCTCTCTCTCTTTACCTATCTATCTATCTATCTATCTATTTATTTATCTATCTATCTCTCTCTCTCTCTCTTTCTCTATTTCCACAACCATTTCCATTCTAAATCCGAACATACGTAATATCTATATTTACAAATATATGTATTTCTGATTGTGGGTGGTCGTGTGTAGGTGTAGTTGTGGGTGGGCGTGGGCGTGTATGTGTGTATGCCCGTAGATCTGAAAAAGTATTATCACAATTTCATTACCATTACGATTACATATACGTACATATACGATTGCAAAGACACCTAAATAGGAAATTGAAAAGTTAAATCCATCATCAGTTTTCTTTTATTATTTTTCTCTTTTATTTATCTTTTTTTTTTTCTTCTTTTTTTTTTTCTTAACTCTTTTACACGTCGTGAATCACTTATAAATAGATTTGTTTTTAATCTAAAAAATATCTTCGTTAATTAAAATTTTTCTTATATAATAATATCGATTTATTTCATTATTCGACGAAACCTTCTAATTTATACATTTAGAATCCATTTTTTTTGGTGGTATGGCGGGGCAGGGGGGGCGGGGAGGGGAGGGGGGAATTATCACAAATTTTTGGAAAATTTACACTTTAATCTTTAATCTTTAATGGGAATGGACTACATTCTAAATGAATCACTAAGTCTGAAAAAAAAAAAAAAGAAAAAAGAAATTTATGAATTCGATCATATATCTCGTCTCAATATATCCTAATACATATACATACATACGTTGAATTAATAAATTTTTAATATCATTATACGTACGTATATAATAAAAAAAAAAATATATATATATATATAAGAAAATATTATATATTACATTATATAGCTAATGAAAGATTTTCCATATATGAAACGTATACGGAAAAATAGCACGAAGAACATTATCGACAATTCAAATATAACTCATATTACACTTAAATGGCCACACCATTTTCTTTCCCCCTTTTTATTTTTTTCGTTTCCCTTTAGTTCGTTCTCTTTCTTTTTCTATTTTCTTCTATTGTTCTTCTTTTCTTTTTTTTTTCTTTCTTTTTCTTTTTTTTTTTTTTTTTTTTTTATTCTTTCTCCTTTTCTCTCCTTCCTATTGTTTTTCTTCCACTTTTTCGTCTACTTTTTCTACTTCCTTCAGGATATCCTTCGAAATTACGAAAAACTTTTCCACGCGAAAGTTTCCCGAAGGAAAGGAAGGAATTCAAAAAATATCCCCGGCGAATGTCTACAGCCATATGCGAAAATCGCAAAAAATTCAAGTCCTTTTAGAAAGATATTACTATATTGAAACGATGGTATCGCTAAACAGGATGAAAATTCGTCAATATTCTACGTACGAAGTTATTAAAATTTATTAAATAATTTTTTACGGACATACAACCGGAAGAAATTTTTTATTCAAGAGAATTTTTCTTACAACAAACAACTTTGTATCTCAGATTGATTGTAATTCGAAATGAAAAAGAAAAGTAAAGAAAAAAAAAAAAAAAAAAAAAAAAAGAAAAAAGAAAAAAAGAAAGAAAAGAAAACAACACGAAGGATAGGGAATGCATTGAAGAAAGAAAAATAAACGAATAAAAATAAATACGAAATAAATTGACAAATAAATTCACTTTATACATATATATATGAATATATATAGAAAGAAAAAAATAAATAAAACAAAACGTTGCAGCTGTATTTCGATAACCTTTGTAGTAATACATACATAATGAATATATGTATATATACTTATGTATTATATATACTACGATAAAAAGTTCATCACATATGTATATAAATGCATATTTACTATGTCGAAAGGTTCATAAGATACAAAAATACACATACATACATGTGTAAGAATGTATGTAATACGGTGAAAAATTCAACGACATATGTATGCACGTATGCATATATATATATATATATATATATGCACGTATGTAAATCCATACAGGAGAACTTATTTTTCTTCCGTATTCTCCTCGAACTAAGATGAGAGAAAATCGTAGGAGAAGCAATTTTTGCACGATAGTAAGCCGAACGAATGGAGAAAAGGAATTTATAAATCGTGGTCCGTCAACGGCACAGTTCTTTTCTACCAGCATACAATTTCGACTTTCATATAGAATCGCGACTTTCCATTGCTAGGAGAGACCAAACTTTTTTTCGTGAAAAGCTTACATATATTTTCGTGCTTGTACCATAAGAACTGTTACTTTTGCCGATAAACTTGACGATAAGGAAAGCTTTCTTATTTTTCTATTTTAGCTTTTCTATTTTAGTTTTTTCTCTCTCTCTCTGTCTCTGTCTCTGTCTCTCTCTCTCTCTCTCTCTCTCTCTCTCTCTCTCTCTCTCTCTCTCTCTCTCTCTCTCTTCATTTCTCTATTTTACGATTTTTTTTTAATTTCTTTATTTATTTTTATTTTCTTCTTTTTTTTTTTTTTTTTTTTTTTTCATTGAAAGTTTCGCACGATAGCCAAGCGAAAGCATTGCACGCGAAGCAATCCATGAAAAATGAAAAAGCCTCGACCGTAGTTGATTTACCGGACGCGTATTGGAAAATCGTTAAATCTCGCCTTCTTTCCTTAACGAGAAAATCATCCTATAACTCTCTTATCGACGATGCAAGAAGATAGCTAAATAAACTCTTTATAGAAGGAAACAAATAAAATAAAGTATCCCGAACGATCGAGAACGTTGAAAATACATTTTCCGTCGCATCTTATAATACATCCATACACACGTATGTACATATATGTGTAATAAAATTTTAAAAATGTGTATATATATTTATACACACACACACATATCTATGTATATTAAAACATATATATATATATATATAAAAGCGCGCACGCGCACACGTACACACATACACATACATGAAATACATCTTTAAAAAGTTCGCTCGTGGATTTTGAAAAAGCTACAAGAACATCAAATTTATCGAGAAAACGACGATATCGGTCGTTACTTCAAATCAGATATCCGAAAAGTTTCGATGGGTTAGAAACGTTCGACTCAATCTTTCTCTCTCTCTCTCTCTCTCTCTCTCATTCTATTCCCTCTTTCTCCATCTCTCTCACATCTCGAGCTTAAACTCAAAATTTCGATCATCTTCAAGGATCGACGATCTTGATCCTTGGCTTTAAACGAGACACGATTTCCTTTGTGCCGTATCGAGGATAAGAAAAACGTGCGAGGACCAATATCTCAAACAATATTGTGGGGGGCAGAAACGTTGATCGAATGCGGGATAAAGTAAGATTACGTATATAGCTATGATATACGATGGGGATGAAAATTGAATGGAGAGAAAACCGAGATACACGTTGGTGATTTTCTTTCGAGTATGAACCCTTTTTTAAATTAAATAAAATATCAAATATAATCTACGAAAAATTCATTAATTTGCAATTCATTTAAATCGTGATATCGAATAAATCTCATTTCCATTGTTCTTTATTTTCTTTATCGTTCATTATTTTTAAACGATTCAAAAAAATCATGTGTAAATGGACACTTGTTTCAATAAATATACAAGCCGATAGACTCAAGCGTGTAGCGTCTATTGTGCAAAAAAGCCTAATGTTTTGATACTTTTCAATGAATATGCTAATAAACGTAATCAACTTGCATTCGAAGAGTAACTCTATCGGTAAAACGTAATTTACTATTACCTGGTCATTACAAAGATATCTACTTTATCGACATATGGATAGAACAAAACTTTAGATTATTGACAATCGATAAAACAGAATTTTTCATTATCAATTTGATATAAAAAATAAATATATTTTATCATTATTCAACCAAACAGGTATTTATTATTTTCGATTTATTTTGATCGACGCGAAACAGTATTCTACTATTATAAACTCATTTCAATCACTATATTATTTAAGCGAACGTATTATTGTTTATATATTAGTTTATTATATTTCGTCTATATTAGAGACTTTAGAAAGTATCATTGTTACATTTGAGAAATTATTGTAAGTATTGATTTATAAGTTTTCACGTTTATAAAGAGTGAATTTTGAAGTTCACGCGTCGGAGTACAAAAAAAAAACTAACTCGGTGATCATTAAAGTTAAGAAAAAGTACGTATTTGTTTATTATTAAACAATCAACAATGCACAGAGTTATTGGATTCTATAAAATCTTATACAATGATATTCCAAACGTAATAATATTATCCTGCAATTACAATCGACAACACGATTTCTTTAACGTTCTCCAGAAAGAAAAAAAAATAAATATCTTCAGTGAATAATATAGAAATCTACGTTAGCTACGAGGGTAAAACGTCGATAATATCGATAGATGGTAAATTTTTGTAGGAAACTATAATACCGACGAACGTTCAATTATAAAGCTGAATCATTTTTTCCACAGGAGGGAAGCACAAGATCGAACTATGAGATATTACTACCCTTCGCGTGAACTGCGAAATACATGGATGAGAGGGATGAAGTAGAAGCAGGGAGGTTAATCGACGACGATCTTCGATGGAAGTGGGGGTGGTGATTGTAATAGTGGTGGCAGTAATATCGGTGGTGGTAGTACTGGTGCTAGTAGTCGTAGTCGTAGTGGTTGTGGTAGTGGTGGTGCTGGTAGTGATAGTGTTAGTGGTGGTAGTAGTAACAGTGGTGGTGAAGGTGGCGTCGAGAGCTCCCTATGACGTCATATCTCTGGACTGTGGAAACAACATCTCGAAAGGATGGAAGCTAGTCGAGAGGCACGCCGTGTTCCTTCTTTTTATTCTCGAGGACGTGATAACGGCCGTGTTAAGTGGTAACCGTGGACGTTTAATCAGACACACGGGAACAACAACAACATTTTTGTCGAGAACAACGACGACGATTACGACGACGACGACAACAACAAAGAAGAAGAAGAAGAAAAAGAAAAAGAAGAAGAAGAAGAAGACGAGGACGATGATGACGACGACGATGACAGTCAATGAGTTCGTTTGAAGTGACCGTTGAAGAGTTATAAGAAAATAAAAAAAGATAAATAAATAAATAAATAAATAAAAGAGAAAATGAAAGGAGAAAAATATAGTGGCTCGTCTTCTTCATTATCACGTTCATCTGATATTATTAATCGTCGTTGTTGTTAGCCACTCAATCGCTCCCTCGCTCTCATTCACTCGGCTAACAACCGGCTCGACTACTGTCGTCGCGAAGGAGCCATCGAGGACAAGCAACAAGCGTTCTCGAGCGGCGCGCGAGACCGGGCATCGATTTAGCCGGGAAAACATGACACTGAGAGACCGACGACTAAGCTATCGCTTTTCCACGGAACGCCGTCCTTCTTCTGGACGTACGATAACGTGCGAAAACCAGCTAGACGGCACGGGTAAGTCAACCGTAAAAATGGGCTTTCATACTCAATTTAATTCCCACGCACGATCGGCGCTTTTGCACAATGCACCCTCCCTTTCTCTTTCTCTCTCTCTCTTTCTCTTTCTATCTCTATCTCTATCTCTATCTCTATCTATCTATCTTTGTTATATTTGTTATAGTTTCCTTTTTCTATATCTCTCTTCGTCTTTCAATATATTTCTCTCTCTCTCTTTCTCCCCCATCCTTCTTTCCGTCTTTTTCTTTTCTATTGGATTTTGTTATATTTCTTTTTCTTTTTCTTTTTTCCTCATCATTTCTCTCTCTCTCTCTCTCTCTCTCTCGCTCTCTCTCTCCTCTCTCTCTGCCTGTCTCTTCTTTCCCATACATTTTACCATCTCTTTCTCTTTCCTTTCCTTCGTTTATTTAATATTCCCTTATTTAATTTCTGTCATCTTCCTTTTCTTTTCTTTTCTATTTCTTTTTTTTTCTTTTTCTTTTTCTTTTTCTTTTTCTTTTTCTTTTTCTTTTTCTTTTTCTTTTTCTTTTTCTTTTTCTTTTTCTTTTTCTTTTTATACGTTCTCTCGTCACGTTTGATCGCAAGCGAGACGTCACGGAAAATACGAAAGAAAAAATTTGCCGGGACGAAGCTCACCCCCAATCAAAGATATATCTCTATCCTGCTTTCTAGCGAGCTGCGTAATACGTACATATATACATACATACATACATACATACATACATACATACATACATACATACATACATACATATATACGTACATACATATGTACATATGTATATATATATATATATATATATATATATATATATATATACATACATACATATAACTATGAGAAAGTCCATACATTCGTGATCGCACGCACTCACTCACGCGACCGAGATAGAATCTTCGATTTGATTTACCGAGCTCTACGTGGCTGAAAATGCTACGCCTATTATCCGTTTCCTATCTTTGACGACTTTCGTCATTTAATTGCGCTCAAAGATGTATCGTTGCACTTTCATATCGAAGAAATGAATTTCTTGAGGCTCGATCGACAATGATTATCGATCGATAAGAATTAACAATACGTAACTGTTATTATGAAATTTCATCAATCGGATAATAGTCATTGACATCATACAAAATTTCACTTTTTCTATACAAATTCCGATATAAGACGAAGGTTTTTATTTATTAATTTAAAAAAATTTTTTTCTTTTTCTTTTTTCTTTTTTTTTCCATTTAATCAAAAAGAAAAAAGAGAACGTTTAGAACGAATTGCCTTACGTCATTCGTAATTTCTCTCGTAATATTATATGTTCTGGCATGCATATGCGTTTCAGAGGTTTTAAACGACAAAACTACGCGCACGCACATACACACACACACACACACACACACATACATACATACATACATACATACATACATACATACGACTTTGTCACCCCACTCACAATCCCACCCGCAAGTCCACCCAACGTTTTCCATATAAATTTGCACGCTCACGTAATCCGCACGGCCGGCCCTCTCTCAATGCTTCTTCTTCCACCCGCTTATATCATACATAACATACGTATAGTTCACGAACGTAATTACTATTAACAATATTATCATTGCAAAAGATGTACATAGGAAAGCGAGGGACACGGCACGCCTGTAGATACCGATATGCCGGACTAGAGCGTGAGATGGACAGCGGGTAGTGCGCTATAGAAAAAAAAAAGAGTAATAATAATTGTAATAATTATAATTATAATTATAATTATAATTGAAAAGTTTTCATAATACAAAAGTAAGAAGAAAAGGGAGGAAAGGAATTTACAAGCAAAGCAAATCGAGCAGTAGAAAGAGAGCATAGGCTAGAGGTGCATTCGGTAGAGAAAGAAAGAAAGAAAGAGAAACAGAGAGAGAGAGAGTCAAAGTTAGAGTGAAAGTGAGAGAGAAAGAAGAAAATTGTTGAATGTTGAGATAAGAATGATATTGAGAAGATTATAAAGAAAAGAGAAAGAGAGAGAGAGAGAGAGAGGGAGAGGGAGAGTGTTGAAAAATTGTTAAGAAAAGTGGAATAAAAGAAAGAGAGAGAGAGTGAGAGTGAGAGTGAAAGTGAGAAAGAAAGAAAGAAATTGTTGAATGTATTAAAGTGAGAAAGATATAAAAAAAGAGAATAAAGAAAGTTAGAAAAAGGACGAGAGAGAGAGAGAGAGAGAGGGAGAGAAAGAGAGAGTGTGTGTGAGAAAGTGAGAAAGAAGTAAAATTGTTGAATGTATTAAAGCAAGAGAAAGATATTAGAAAGAGGATAAAGAGATTTAGAGAGGGAAAGAGGGAGAGAAAGAGAGAGAGAGAGAGAATGAGCCACGCTCAACAGCATGTGCTTGCGAGCGCCATAGTCCTCGCTCTGATAGTGGTCTTCGGCATCCACGTCTTCCTCTTTCCCATGTACACCTCCAGTCCGGCGTCAAGGCACACGAAGATCTCATCGTACGAGCAAGCATTATGTCGGACCAATCTGAAAAGTGTCCGAGTACCACCAGAATGGAGGAATCCTTGTCCAAAATATGGAATTGTCACGGCTGTCCAAGGTGGCCGACTCGGTAATCAAATTTGGGAATACGCCTCGGTATGGGCAACCGCTAGAAGAACCGGTTTAGAACCGTTTATGCCTCGTTGCATATTAAAGACACTCGAGGAACATTTTGAAAATCTCAGTATACCACCTTTGAGTTATATCGGAAGATGTACTCTCGACGTTGGCCAAGTTGTCAATTCGCTTGGTCAATGGAACAGTACCGAACAGAACATCATTATACCGAGGTATATTATTCTTTATATTTAATCTTTAATTTTTTAAATTAAATAATAAAGTATATGTTAAAGTAAAACGCGACTATTTGATTTCAATATATTATATATGATTGGTCAGATTATTATCGTTAATGTTAAATATACATATTTAGTTATTATTAAATGATACGATTATTAAGTCGTACGTGAGATATTGTCGAATTTTTTTTATCGATGAATTAATCGATCTTACGAAATGTTCATGTTAATGATTTAACTATAATATATGTAAATATTATACACCTTAGGAAGTAATTACGTTGTAAAGAAATAATACTTAACGTTACGATAATTAATGTTAGTAAAGTAGTATATATACAAGATAGTATATAAGTATATTATATTGACAGGCATGCAGCATACTGGTCTTTGATTCTTGTCTGGTTGGACGATGTACGCCGTGAATTTACATTCAAAGCAAGCTTAAGAGCAAACGCCGAAACGGTACTACGTGATGTCGCTGAAACATTTAATCTGTCTCAGCCAACTTACGTGAGCGTACATGTTAGGAGGACCGATTACGTCGATTATCTATGGCAAAAACTAAAAGTCAGACCAGCGCCTATCAGTTATTACTTCGCAGCTATGGATTACTTCGTCGGTAAATATGATAACGTCGTATTCATTGTTACAAGCGACAATATAGACTGGTGCAAACACAATCTACGTAGCAAACGTCACAAAATGAGTTTCGTCTCGGAAGCAGATGGTAAAGGACCCGGTAAGGATCTTGCAGTCTTGTCCGTATGTAATCATAGTATCATAGACTACGGCACGTACGGCTCATTTGGAGCTATTTTGGCCGCTGGTGAAACAGTCGTCTACAACGTAACGACATACTTTTCCACCTTGATCGCTGAAGTTTTACCCAAGTGGAGGATAATGAGTTGAAGGAAAGCATAGATAGATTATGAAAGAAAAGGATAGAACGGATAGATAGATAGATTGATTGATTGTTTGATTGATTGATTGATTGATTGATTGATTGATGGATTGATTGAGACGGGGAATGTAGGATAAATAATTTCTAATACGAGATTAGAAGGAAGAATAGAGGAAACAAGTGAAAAAAAGAATTAAAAAATACGTATGTACAAATCTGCAATTTAAGAGTAGTAAGTGTGTGTGTGTATGTGTGTGTTTGTGTTACTTTTTCCTTTCTCTTTTTCTTTCGTAGACTCTTTGATTCGTTGATTCTATTTTTTTTTTGTCGTTTTTCGATGCTGCATGACTTTTCCGAGTTTTCTCACCGATTAGATCCGTTCATAACTCTTCGTTAGTAATGATGGTTATCGGATTTCATTCGAACACCTTGAAATAGTCTATGTATACGTACATATGTATACGAGCCATTATTTTTCAAAGTGGTAAAAATCCAATTTCGAAACAAAAAGAAAGAAGAAAAGATTGAGTTGAAATTGGTTCTGTCTTTAAAATTGATGCTTTAAAGGGGAAAATCTGGAAGAATTGAATTTTTTATTTTTTTTTTTGTTTTTTTTTTGTTTTTTTGTTTTTTTTCGTTTAAGACCATTACAAACCAATATATATTGTT
>NC_140812.1:8787500-8827500 GCF_050613455.1 Vespa mandarinia | reverse complement strand
ATTTCTCTTATTTCTATTTTTTTTTTCTTTTCTTTTCTTTGCTATATACCATATATATGTATATGTAAATGATGATCAGCAAAAAAGATCTTTACTTACAAACACCTTTATCTAAGTAGAACACGAATGCACATTGCATGTAAGAAAAAAAAAAAAAAAAAATAAGAAATAAACGTGTAGATATATTAAATTCATTAATTAGTTTTATCTATGTATCTTATAGATCCGTCGATTATCCTGACCCTGTCCACGTATTCACCAGTTTTGCTCTTAATGGTTGAAATTCAATCTCAGATTTAGATATTCCATACTCTTGCAATTTACTTTCGTATACTGATAATAAATCGTCGTGCGCTTTACAAGCTTTAGCCAATTCATATTGGAGATCTTGTATCGCTGTATTTTTTCGATTCAACATATCCTTAAATGTCACATTAAACGTTATGTTTATTAGGTTTTAACAATTCTTATGATTATGAATAAATTCATATTGCATAATAAATATCTCATAAAATATTTTATATTATAAAAATTATGCAGAAAAGAAAAAAGAAATGAAAGTAAATTAAAAGAGTAATAGAAAAGAAAAATTATATACATATATATTTATATATATATATATATAATATATAATATATAATATATAATAATATAAAATATATAATATATAATATATAATATATAATAAATATATAAATATATATGTATATATATAATTTATCCTGTTTATTGTTTAATAATTCTACATTATTATATAATATAGAATTTTTTATGCAACATAAAAGAAATAAAAAAGAAATTATAAATTTAATACCTTCAAATTTGTAATTTAATAATTATTATGATTTAAGGCAAAAAATATGGAAAATTGATATATAAATAAATACCTCCAATTTTTTATTTACATTCATGACAGCTGTAGGATCTAAATGAGCAGCAGCCAAGACTTCGCTAATTTGAACTTCGCGTTGCTCTAACAATTCAGATAATTTTTCTAATTTTTTTTCTAATAGTACATTTTTTAAGCCAGTCTTTTGTTGCAATTCCAATATGGCTGATACGAATCTAGAATGAAGATCGTCTCTTTCCGATTGACACTAAAAAAAATTATTCTCTTTTTTTCTTTTGGATCCGTGTAATATCATAAAAATATTTATATGGATTTTATTAAAATTTCTTAAATGATATTATACTTTCTCAAATCGTAATTCCAAAACTTCATTCTCCCATTTTAAATTGTCATAATCCTTGATAGTCAACGACAGTTTTTTTTTTGTATGCTAAAATAATAATAACAATAATAATAATAATAAGTTAGTATATTAATCATTAATATGCAATTTCTCTAGTAAGAAATGTTAAATAATAATTGCAAATATATACTTACGGATAAACATTGCTTATCTTTTTCATAATTAACAAGTTGTCGTGTATAATCGGCTACTTTTTCTCTCAAACTCTTTAATTCCGTAGAAAATTGTTTATTTTCCACTGTTAACTCGCGTACCTGTTTCTTCATTCTATCTTCGTTATTCTTCATTAGTTCCATTTGTTCCTACATAAAAAGAAAAAAAAAAAGAAGAAAAAGAAAGAAACAAATGAAATTTTTAAACGAATTTTAAACAAAAAAGAAAAGAAAAAAATTCCAAATTCGAATGTGAAATCATACGAGTCTACATTTTTTCTTTTTTTTTTTTTTTTTCAATGATACATACATATATACCTTCATACTTTGAATAAGTGACAAGTTATTTAAAGTAATATCATTGTAATAAGTTTTCATCTCTGTAAATGCAGTTTCATGATTTTTAATCAAAGTGGAAATTTGTAAATTTTTTCTCTCCTCTATTTCGGTAATTTCCATTTGATGTTTCAAGGTCAATGATTCGTATTGATTCGTTAATTTTTGCTCGTACTTTTGTTCCAATTCTATTGCTTCCGATTCGAATTTTTTCATGATGTTACTTATTTCTTCGGCATGATGCTGTTAAAAAATAAAAATCATTTACAATTTTATATTATAATCCAAATAAAAATTAATTCAATAAAATTATTAATATTATATCAATAATATTATTTCCAAATGCTTTAATAATATTAAGCATTAATTATTGTTACATAAAATTGTACAAAAAGATATATCTAATTTTTTAAATAAATTCTCCAAAAAAAAGAAAAAAAGAAAAAAAAAGGAAAAAGAAGAAAAAAGAAGAAGAAAACTCTATTAAATTTTAAAATTTAATAGAGTTTTTTTCTAATAAAAATATTAAAATTAATTCAATACATTATTACATATAAAATATATAATAAGAGTTTACAAAAAATTCAAAATATTATTATTTGCATGATAGATGCAAATTGAAAAGGTCATGTAATAATGATTATTATCTTACAAGTTTCAATTCATGCATTTCATTCAAACGAGCCACTTCCTGTTCCCTTTGTGCTTTCTTTAATTCCTTTTTATCCCTAATGAGCTCGTTCTCTTGAGATACATGATCATCTTGCGCCATTTTAAGAGCAACCAAATGGTCTGCCTTTGTTTCAGACAAATTAGTCTGGTGTTCATACATCAAGTGCTTTACTTTTTGTTTGTACAATTTCATTTCCGCATCGTGCTTTTCCTGAAGTTCTTCCTTCTCTCGTTCTTTATTCCTAAACAAAACAAAACAAAACAAAAATATATATATATATATATGTATACTACTCTTAACATAAATAACACGCTACACTTTAAATATATACTGAATAAATCACGATGAAATATAGAGTATTAAAAAAAAAAAAAAAATATTTTTTTTTAAATACTACATCAGAATTTTTATTAAAATCGAATACCCTATATATTAAAAAAAAAATCGATATTATAAAAATATTTTATAACATTTTAATAAATAATAATTACCTAACAATGGCACGTGATTCGTCCAATTGATGTCTCGATATTTCCCAAAAAGTACGTAATTTATCTCTTTCTAATTGAAAGAAATTTCTTTCCTCCCTTTCACGTTCCATCTCTTCTAATATCTTATGAGCATATATCTCAAGTTGTTCTCTATTCATTTTTGATGTATCCACTCCATCGACGGTGTCCATTGTCTTACCCTTTGCCTTTTTAGGCCCCTATAAAAAAATATTTCACATAAAATAAAACAATTTTACTCCACTAAAAAAAAAAAAAAAAAAAAAAAAAGAAAAAAATAAATAAAAAGAAATTATTTAATTATATATAAGAGAACTATTGCATATAATAAAGTAACTCACCATTTTTGTTCGTTCGAAACTTCACTGTAAAAAATACCTTTTTAAACACACTTAAAATAGTTTCTTGATTATAATCGATAAATCATTTACAATATATCCCAATAATTAGATATAGTTCGTAATGAAATAAATGAGGTAAAGTATTGCGTATAAAAAAATTAATGAGTTTCTTTTTTTTTTTCTTTTTATTTTTTATTTTGCAAGAAAAAGAATTAAAAAGTAATGTGAGACACTGAACTATCACGTTAATGACTTCGGTCTCGTGGTACAGAAATGTTTGGCAATTTAGTTACCAAGCAACAGAATCTATATGACATACTTGTATACTTCAACAAAATTTAAAACATAGAAATGAATATGCCATATACATAGTTCTTTTGCCATTTCAAAGTTTCAAATTAAAAATGAGGCAAAAAGGAATAAAAAGAAAAAAAGAAAGAAAGAGAAAGAACAAGAAATTATCAAGCGTTACGGAAAATATTAAAAACCATTTATTATTTATACGATTATATTTCTTCAATGACAAATATACTGAAATGATAAATGTGCCGAATATTTAATGGATTATTTCGCATTTTAATTAATAATTTTAATTTCAATTAAAATCATATTAATATATTCACATTTTTCATTTGGTATTATACATAATACCGAAATCATCTTATTAGCAATTATAATTCATACAGATATTATTAAAATCTACAACTTAATTCACTATTACTTCTGCTAAATTTTCAGCAAATACGAAGTATCACAGAATTACTAATAGTAAATTAATATGTAGATAATTAAAAAAAAAATTGTGACAGGAATGATCGAAAGAAAATTTTATAAAATAATTTCAATACACCTCGTTTGTCGTATTACTAAATCTCGAAGTGCGTTTTTATTATATACTAAAAATATATACGTTTTTAAATCTTACAAATATTTATTGCCAACATATATATATATATATGTATATGTATATGTATATGTATATATATATATATATAAAAGTGTATTTCCTGGTTTATACACATATAATAAAAAAATGTATTCGATTGAATTTTTTAAATAATGTTAATTTCTTTAATACTAAAATGCATATAAAATCACACATTGTAAATAATAAAATAGTTAAGTAAAAACCCAGCCTTGTTTCAAATAGTATACTACCAACTTCCTAAAAATCTGCAGTAATATAATGATTAATAATTATGCATTTACAATCTAAGCACATTGCCTTTTTATTTTCTGTGCTCTATTTTATATATATATATATATATAAAAATTTATATATATATATATATATATATATATATATATAAATTTATATATATATATATATATATATATATATATACATATATATAATAAACATATATATAAACATACATTATGAACATTAAGTGAATATTAAGTAGATTCTTGTCTGCCAATTGGCAAAGCCAATTCTAAACATTTTTGTCTTTTTAAGAACTATTGTACAATTATTAGGAAATATGACTGATCAAATTGGTAATCGATGTATTGCAGTGCAAAAAAAATTATTCATAGCAATGAACATCATTTATTTATCATTAACATTATTCTAAGCAAATCCTTTTTAACAGGTCAAGTATTTATATCAAATAAAAGTTTTTAGAACCGACGATAAGAATCTACAAGTATTTTTTTTTCTTTCTTTTTTTCTTTTTTTGTTTTTTATTTTACATATCATTCCAACTTTGTATTAAAAAACCTTAAGAAATATTTTATATTAATAGATAAGCTGCCAACTAGTCTAAAATGTTTGTCATTTATTTTTTTTTTTTATTTTTTTTTTTATTTTTTTTTTTTTTTTATTTTTTTATTTTTTTACTGGTATTGTTTTATGATATCCTAATATACAGCGAAATATTTTTTTTTCTTTTTTTTTTTTTGTACATACTGGAATTTATGCTAGATTATTCATTATACAAATATTTGTTTACAAAGAAACATAAACAATAATATATGCAAACTAACATACCAATAAAATGTATATATGGTTATTATAAAACATGCACGTATAATAAACATATAGACGCAAACCTTGTAATAAAATATTATTAAAACTCATCGATACCTTACGCAATTAAATTGTGTATATATGTGATATAGATATATTAAGAGGAAAAAAAAAAAGAAAATAAAACTATATCAATTAAATTATGAGGTAGACCTATCCTATACAACGTATAAAGAATCAGGCGATTCATATGCATTTGGGTTTGGTCCATTATTACTTATATAAATTATATGATGTTTGTGCCCAGAATAGGAGTATATGCGATAATCACGTAACCCAATCTTAACACGAATATTCTGACATTTGAAAACTTATATAATAAATAGTAATAAATAATAAATAACGTGTATTTCGTAAAAGTGCCTGCGAAGATACATTGTAAAACATATAGAAGCATTAAATCATTATGCTTTTATTACAATTGATATTACGTGATTAATGCGTAAATTCCTAGAAAACGAATCAAATATAAGAACAGATTCATACATACATACATACATACATATATACATACATACATACATACATACATACATACATACATACATACATACATACATACATACATACATACATACATACATACATACATACATACATACATACATACATACATACATACATACATACATACATACATACATACATACATACATACATACATACATACATACATACATACATACATACATACATACATACATACATACATACATACATACATACATACATACATACATACATACATACATACATACATACATACATACATACATACATACATACATACATACATACATACATACATACATACATACATACATACATACATACATACATACATACATACATACATACATACATACATACATACATACATACATACATACATACATACATACATATATACATATATATATTGAAAAATTAATAACGCTTTATATGAGTTTTTTTTAAAGTAGATTTTCCCAGCTGGAATGCTATGTTTAAAATAAACTTACTCAGTTTATTTCTCCTTTAAATTGCAATAAACATCCCACTGCTCCAAAATAACCCTAGAAAGAAAAGATGATTTTATTAGATGGAAAAGAAAACAAATATTTTTCTTTCATATTATCTATTATTTATCAAATATATATATATATATATATATATATATATATATATATATATATATATATATATATTACCTCATGCTCTAAAAACAGAGCTTTCATTGTTCCTTTAGACCAATAATCCATAGCATAGGCCAATAATTTCATAGAAATAGGATTGACCCTGAGGAAGTTACCAACAAATACCACCTAAAAAGAAATGTTTAGTTTCTCTAGTAGATATCGAAATTAATTAATATGTTTCTTATAAAGATTATTTAATATGGTTTATTACCCTTTCTATCTTTTCATTAACAGCACACATACGTGCTATGGAACCAATATTATTGGTGATAGTGACAAGGGTCGCACGTGCAAGGTCTTCCTTCGTAACAGCATTACGACGTTCTTTAAAATTCATTTGCCCAAAACTAAACGAATTGAACGAATAAATTATAAATGAATAGAAAAGTAAGATCAAAGAAAAAAGTATGTAAATAATAAATTTATATTATCAAATCTTATTTACCTGCTGGCAACAAGATCTCCAGGAAGACCAAATGGCTCGTAATCACCCCCATAGATATCTTTTACTAATTTATCTACTTTAGTGTTGTCACCACTTGTTGCTAATTCAATTGCTTCTTCGAAAGTGTTACAACCAGTGAGTAAACAACATAACCCTAAGAATGTTCCACCGCCTAAACTATGAAATTTATTTATGTGTTACAAATGACACATCATCAAAATCATTTCATATAATAATATATTAACATTAAAATCATTGTATAAATTACTTACCTTGTTCCAGATATCCTCTTATAATTTTCTGGTCCATAAACTGCTAATATACTGACACCTGAACCTATATTTACTAGCTGTCATAAGAAATTTCAAATAATTAATTACAATATTCTATATATTTTTTTTGCTTTGTTTAAATAATATTAATATCATACCAAGAATGGATAAGGTTCAGAAAAATCATATGGTATTTTTTGACATCTGCTATCATCTGTTGGATAAGACCAATAATAGCATTCATGTGGATTAGTTATTTCTACATAAAGTATGCCTCGTATTAAGCTGTCCAATTCATCAAATTTTGCCAAACTCATATTTACTTCCTGTAAATTGGATTGACCCTATATAGTTACACATAATTAAACAAATTCATCATATATGATCAATTAACGTTAATCTATTGTTGATAAAATTTACAAATACTTTTTTGAAATTTTCTTCAAATTTGTAGGCTCCGCCTCCAGTTGCACAAACAGTGGTTACAAGATTCGCCATACCTTTAGATTTTGCTAATGCTAGAAAATTTCCCATTTCGCTGGTAGGAAATCTAATAAAGTGTAAAGTACCACGCCTGCCTCTAACATAAACATTATCCATCTATAAAATGAAATAAAATAGAATAGAAATAATCTATTTATAGAAATATCTATTTATTCCTATGAAAATATAAATATGATCAATTTCATACCTGTAAATGCGTATCTCTATGACCTGTTTTTCCATAGGCTGAATTTTTTGTGAGATAACGCCGAATATTTTTAAGAGTTTCGAGTTCTGCGTCAGCTTCATCTCTCGTTATATCTTTAGGTTCAAAATATACTAATTTGCACAATGTACCACCTATATCCATACCAAACCACGGCATCGCTATAAAAAATAATTGTATATAATAAGCTCAAATATACTAATATAATATATATGATATATATATATATATATATATATATATATACACATATATATATATCTGAAATACTTTCATAAAAAAATAATTACTATAAAAAACCATCTAATATTTTATAAATAAAAGTATATTATATACTTCTGAAATTTTAAAATGGTTTATTATAATTACTTCTATAAGTTTTTTACAATATTGGAAAGTTAAATTGAATAAAGGCATTAAGCATGAAGCTATATAATAAATAAATCAAAAGTTATAACAAATGCAAAACAAAATACAAGCAATATATATATATATATAAAACACAAGTACAATAGTAAAAATATATGTAAATCACATATAGCATAAATCACAAAATTTAATATAAATACTGTGAAAATAAAAATAAAAATAAAATTGGCTAAACCAAGCACACATACAGTTTACGGACTCACACGGTGGTGAATTATTCTTTGAGTCGTTTTCCGCCACTTCTGCCCCAGAATAACCATTTGATGCCATGATTTTATTGTTCAAATTTTTCTTAAAGCTCTGTGGACTCATTATTAAATTCTAAATTTTTTAATGTAAATAACTGTAGTACCACGAACAACTTCTTTGCTATAAAAACAGAATAATTTCATAAAAATAATTTATATAAACATTTTAATAAGATCTAACATTAAACCGACTAAAACTAATATTCGATAGGGACTAACCGATTAATATTTTTTTTTTTTTTTAAATAAAATTTGATGATTTATCACATTTATAGACAAATATTAAACGTTACGTATTCCATTAAAATATAAAAAAAAAAAATATATATAATAATTCTTCTAGAATGATAAACTAGTTTCTTAGTTATGTTGTCACTCAATACGTCTGATTCATAATGACTTGTAGTCGAGTATAGCTAACTTTATAACTGGAACTAACTTCGTAAGGCAATTTATCTTTATGTATAAGAGGCAAAGGTTACACTTTATTATGCATACCATATATAGGAAACGTGAATAAATATTAATATAAGTAAGGCTACGACAATGATAATATATTTGAAAATATAATATTTCTTTTATTTTTATTTATAAATCATTCGAAAAAAAAAAAAAAAAAAAAAGAAAACCTAAAAAACCTTTTATTTCTTTTATTTTACTATGATCTATTACGACTATACCAATCTGCATAAGTGTTTATGTGTACGTGTACGATGTATACGTGTACGAAGCTTCTCGATTAATGGGGAGAAAAAAAAAAAAAAAAAAGGAAAAAAAAAAAGACAATTTTTCTCTACGCAAGAGATTCGTGCCTTTATAAAATCACGAAATTATATATCACGTTCAAAAAAAGCACGTTGAAAAGCAGATCTTACGAGAAAATAAATGAAGAAAGTAATATTTACCAACACAACAACAACAACACAACGACAAACAGCAGATATAAACTTATTTTTCTTCTGTCATCACATAACAACAACGTTCTCTACGTTGTGAAAACAGTAAGGAATGCTTCGATATGAAATGCCACCACAATGATTCCTTTTGTTTTATTTTATCTTGTTTTCTATTTTTGTTTTTGTTCCTTTTCTTTTTTTTTTTTCCTTGCTTTTAAATATTCACCAATACCATAAAACTATTCTATAAAACTATTTCTACAATTGCAACAATACCTAGGCTGAATAAATTATTCGCATTTCGCAAGCTCAAATACGATAAAAGTAATATTAGAAATAACGGTTACGGAATCGACTTAGCAGAACGAATGATATTCTGACGAAAGACCTCATCGTCATCAATTTTGAAAGAGCGATCAAAAATCATACGATCGTTTAACAAGAAACATGACCTAAACTTTTTAAAAACGAATCATGTGATACCAATGAGATTACCTTTTTTTCCTTTACTTCTTTTCTTTTTCTTTAATATTTTTTTTCTTTTCTTTCTTTTTTTCATGCTATTAATATAAAACGAGAGAAAAATTCATTTAATATGATAACCTATCAAGCGAGAGCAACAGAGAGAGATAGAGAGAGAAAGAAAGAGAGAGAAAGAGAGAGAGAAAGAGAAAATTGAACAAGAATAACCGATGTATATATACTGTCAAAATGTCGGACAGTGACTAAAGCAAAATTGTTTATATCTGGAATTTAATTGAAGAAAACGTAATAGAAGAAAAAAAAAAAAAAAAGAAAAAAAAAAGAACAAAAATAACGATTGTCCTAACGTTCATATTAAAAACGACGACTCTAAGCGATAAAATGAATTTTTTAAGGGCTTACCTAAGGGCGTCATTTTTTTTTGTGCGAAAGAATTCAAATATAAGATCGTCCGAATCATTAGTAATATTCAAACATATTATCACTGCTTAGGATAAATGATATATCGTTCTAGTCGTCGGTTATCTTTCTACGTTTTGCGGTAATCTGACCAAATCTTCAATCAGGGACTTATATTTTTTTTTTATTGACACAGAATCACGTATACGTGAACGTTGATCCATAGTATTTCCTTTTCTGTTTACATCTCCGTCATGTCGATTTCATTATAAATACAAAATCATATATTTTATATCGATTTTTTCTTCATCGCACGAAATTATGAAATTCGAATGATTGATAAGAATTCACATATACTTTCTTAAATATTTACAGATAATTACAATTAATTATAATAGATATTATTAATACAACTGCAATGCTAGAATTTGTCAAGTAAGTGCACAACTCCTAGCGCCATCTTCTTTCTTTCTTTCTTTCTCTTTCTCATTCTTTGATTCACATTCTTGCTATCTCTCTCTCTTTCTCTCTCTCTTTCTCTCTCTCTTTTTCTCTCTCTCTCTTTCTCTCTCATGGTATACTGATCGATTAAGATGGTAATATACATATATACTCACATATCATTTAATAAGGGTTAATTCAAATTATTAGAACAAAATTCTCAACTTGTTTTTAATCTTTAGGCTTATTTTTTTATAACATTATATACAATTATTCTTTTATATATATATAATTTATACATTGTTTCTATTTATCATTTGATTCTAAGCTTTTTCTCTTTATTTTTATAATTCAATGATAGTTGCATTAAAAGAAAAAGCATACATATTTTCAACTTCCTAGATTCAAGAATAAATAAATATATATATATATATGCATATATATATATTTAAAAATATTAGATAATGTATATCACTTTGAAAGTATATACATATATTAGAAATTATAGAAATACATAAGATTTAGTTTTTAATAGTTTATTTTTTATATTCTTTCATACACATGATACAATATACTACATTATGGAACAATACTATGGAACAATACTTAAGAGCATTGTACGCGAGCCATCATAGAAATTTTCTGTGCTTTTTGTACTATGTCTGGACAACGACGGCGACGTACAAGTCTACAATCTTGGAAAAATCCTTCGTTTCTTGGAAAACCATGTGAACCATCGGAATAAGTCACCAAACCTGTATTATAATGCTATATAGTAAATATTACATTTAATGTAGAGAATAAATATTTCGTTGTAAAGATTATTAAAATATTAAATCTTTATAAATTTTCTTGTAAAAGTATTACAAACCTAAGCCCCATACTCTTCCACCGCGAAATTCTCCTTCAAACTTCATTCCATCAGCTCTCCAAAATACTCCATGTCCGTGAAACCAACCCTGCATAAATTCACCTTCGTATCTAAATATATTAACGAATAATATTATTTTACATGTTATAAAACTATTGAAAAAATAAATGATTTAATAGTTTGATGGATAAAATGATACGTAATGTTACATACTTTGCTCCATCGGGAAATATAATAATGCCTAAACCAGAACAAAGGCCATTTTGAAAGGCACCATCGTATCGTGTACCATCAGGAAGAAGTAAAGAACCAGCACCATGTTTCAATCCTCTATTATTCCAATCTCCAATATATTTTGTCCCATCATCATATTTGTATGCACCTGTCTTAGCCACACCTATAAACAGATTTGACAGCAATGAATTTTTCAATGATTTAAATTAGTTTTCTTTTTTTTACTCATAAACATCTTTTTTTACATATGAATAATTATTCCAAGATTTTACAATATATTTAACTTGTTTTTTTATTTTATATATACAACAAAAAACATATATAGATAAAAGTTCTTGTTCTTAAGATCTTACCATCACCCATGCTTTCAACAAACTAATTTTATTAGTGGGAACTTTCAGGTTTAAATTCAATTACTGAAATTAATTCTTTATTTGATTATGAGCGTTATGTACAGTACAAGTCTTCCATATTATATAAGTAATGCTGCTTTCTTAAAAAATTTCATAAATGAATGTTCATATAAATATTAAAGTTATATTTTAATCAAATGTTAGTAAATATAACTGTACTACACATCGTATCAAATAAATATGGTATCCAAAGTAAACGCATATAACCAAAATATATACTATTATTATATGCGTAACAATCTATCAAATGGATTATAAAATTTGTGTACAATTTTAAGAATGTAAATATTTGTACATATTATGCATATATCTATTAGTTATTTTTGTTTTTTAATTTTAGATATGTATACTACATTTTATTTATTATTTGTAACAAGATATTCAGTGATCGAGATGAATTACATGATTTTCAACCAGTAAATAAATTTAAGAATATAAAAAATTTAAAACAAGTTAACAAATTTTATTACACTATATAAATTTATACTTGAAAATTATGATCAATTAATTCAACTGGTGTAAATTATTTACTAGTTCATTGATCTTTGATTCCACCGGGCGCACAAACTAAAAACCAACGTGTTCTGGCTTTTACAGCAGCTTTCCTTACTAAACGTTTTTTATCGTCAAGAACCGTCTTAAGCTTTTCTAAGACATTTGGTTTATATACATTAATCAATACAGCAGAATAATTCGTGTAACTTGTTAAACAGTCTAGAGCTGTAATTCTGATATCCTGAAAAACATAATTATTATATAATCAATATAAATAATAATTAGTATAAATAATTACCATTAATTTATATGTTGATAATTCCAAAAGTTTTGGAATAAAACATTGCATTTTATCAGCAAAAATTTCATTTTTTGTATCCAACAAAAGTTTTAATACTATTAAGGCAGAGAGAACCAATTGTCCATTGTCCAAAGATAGAGACTCAATTAGAAGAAAAACTAACTGTCATTAAAAATAAATATTATTATTATTGAAGGAATAACAATAGTAATAAATAAACAATATAAACTTACTTCTGATAAATGCATGTATAATAATTCAGTAGGCATTTCTTCTATTAAATAAGTTAAAGCAATTAAAAAATTTTGCCTTGAATTATTTAAAAAACTATTATTTTGCTGTAATAAATGCTGAAATACTCTTTGTTTATAAAAAATTTTTATATTACAAAAATTTTCAGATGTTAAAGTACTATCCATTTTACACGTTAAACTTTTATATTCTTGAGCTACATATTCACCTACTTCATTATGTTTGAGCATTTCTGTAAGCTATAAAAATATAATATTGTTATAATTATTAATTTTCTTAATACAATGATATTTTGTATATAGATAATTTTTATCAATATTAAAAATCTATACATACAATATTGAGACAATCTTGAGAGTTATAACTTCCTTTTGTAACTGCTGCTTTTGTTAACCAAATATATAAAATAACAGTTTTCTTTTTTGTATCTACATTAGAAGTTGATTCCAAATTTTTCTTTATTTTTTCTTGAAGATATATCAAACTATTTTTAAAATGTTCTGCGTTATTCATTTTGTTTAGTACCACAGAAAGTAGTTGGCAAGACATTGTTCTAGTAATAGAATTAGAACTATTGACAGCTAAGTTATATAAACTTTCTAATAGACTATCATCAAGTATTAATTTAACTTCTTGTCTTAAAGAAATAAGTAAACTGATTATCACAGTTACGACATTTTCGCAAGTGTTATGTGTTATAATAGCAATATATTTATCTGTAATCATTTGTTGATCCTCTATAGAAAGACCTCTTACAATGCATTGACAAATGCTTGATATAAGGGATAATTTATCAGTAGAAGTATTTGTTGTAAACGAAATTAATTTATCAATGATGTTACATTCATTATACAAAAAATATTGAACATCAGAAGTACTGTTTCTAATTGAAACGAGTTTATGGATACACTTTAATGCAGCAAGACTTATCTCTGAATTAGGAGAATTTCCTATACCAAGAACTTTTGGTAATATTTCATTGGCTAATTCAGGAATTTTTGCAATTATAGATAATGCTTGTAATCTACGAATTTTAACTTTTACATCTATATCGTCTGAAACATAATAAAATATATTTTAATATTTGAAATTAACATGGATTATTATAAAAGATAAAAAAAAATGTTGAGAGTTAAATAAAAAAACATTAAATCCATTAACTACTTTTACCTTTATCAATTTGAAGTTTTTCCTGAACCAGCAATAATACTTCGTTCGAATATAAATTAGCAAATGCTGCCAAGCATGCTTGACAAATGTTTCTCATTTCCTCGCAACCAGTATCAATTTCATTACATATAATATCATATAATAAAATTCTATGAGTCTCTTTTAAATAAGCCCTTTGTATTGTCAAACCAATAAGTATTTTAATTCTTAGCTCTGTAGATTGTTTTGATAATTCCTCAAAATACAGCTGTGGAATGTCTGTCCAAGTTAATTCTGGAACATCTACATTAGATGTATTAAAATATTTTTTTCTGACATTATAAATCCATATCTATACTCATTTAGATATCTTAATCTTAAATAAATCAATTTACATTAATTAAATACATACTTTTGATAGAGAAATCTAAATCAGAAGCGATTTTCATAAAATTATTTAAAGCGTCCATTATGATGACTTTATCCATTAATAAATTTTTAGTAGAATATTGACCAAGACAAATTGGCACTATAACACGTAATACGTATATACAAGTTTGCTTGTTCACCATTGCCACAGACTCCAATAAATTTTCTGCCGGTCTGAATAAACTAAGTTGTACATCACATAAAGACATTTTAATATCTGTTAATATTTTTTCAATAAATGTTTCATGAACTTTTTCATCGGCAGATATAACTTCAATTAATACAGCCAATGTCTTAAGGGTAGCATTTTTTATTTCTGAATCTCCACCAGACATAACTTCTTTCCTTATAATAGGCCAAAGTTCTGAAAGATATGGCTCCAATCCATTTACACCAAATACATAGGCTCCTTTCCTTAACAAATGCAATGAATCCAATTTTGCAACTTTAAGATTGGAAGATAATTTGTCCGATATAAGTGGTATACAAAATTCTACAAATTCGGGAATTGCATAGAGACAAGGTGCTAATGATTCAGCCAAATCTTCACGTGTTATACCAATCACATCTGATCCAACCTGAAAATATAATTGTGTTATATATCCATATATAAATACTTTTTTTAATATCATACAATTATAATTGAATATTATAATTACAGGATTAAAATCTATTGGAAAGTAACATGATATAACTTCAAACATTTCTTCTGCTAAATGTCCTAATGGAAATTCTTTTATAAAATTTGGAAGTATATTAAACAATAACATAAGATTTCTAGGGTCACGTTCGCCATCGATAGAGGATATAACTCCGTAAACAAAATCAGGTCCCATTTTTTTCAAATCATTTAATCTACTTTGTAGTAGTGTTGCAAAAATTAAATAAATGTTACGACGATCTTGTAAAAGTTGAGATTGACACTGAACATGTTCAAACATTTTTGTGAATAAACAAACTGGTGCATCCTGAGGTAGATGAATCATTTGAACCTAAAAAAAAAAAAAAAAAAAAAAAAAGAAAAAGAATATGAAATATATACGATATAAATGGCAACAGAATAATTTGGAAAATATAAGAATATTTACATACTATTGCCAAAATTCCACGAAGAACTACTGGTATAATACTATGATGATCTTTCAATCTATCACAAAAGAACACTGTGATAAAATGTAATTCAGTTTCATTAAGAAAATCATTGGGTAACTCGGATAATACAGAGGAAAGTGCTGTGACTCCTCCTTCTCGCACACTGACATCCTTATTTGTTACAAAAGAACCTAATTCTTCAACAAATGTGGATAATTTTAATTCTCCTAATTGTACTTCTGAAATATCATTGAAATAAAATATTAATGAATATCTTACAAATAAATCTTAAATATATATATGTATATATATATATATATATATATATATTATATATATACTATTATGTATAATATATATATATACTATTTAATACGAACTTAATTCTTGACATATTGTCAGTTTTAAAAATATTATATTTTTTTTTAATCATTAAATGATCATTTATTATTAACACGAATAAAAAATTAGATTTATTATTATTTTATTCTTTATGACAAAGAAGTTCGTGTGAGGTTGGAAATTTTTTAAAAATGTATTTTATATAAATATTAAGGCTCTCTACAGCACATTGATGTAAATCGAATAATTATGATAATTAACTATAATACGCACCTAAGGCTATGTCTTTACATACTGAAACCAATGCAACGTTATCATTAAAATTAACCGATAACCTTTCTGCAAGAGTGGAACTTGCTGGAGTAGCCATCTCCAAACATGCCTTTAGACTAAATGATCTAACAACGGAATTATTGTGTGAGTTAACCTCAAAGAATTTATCGGATCCATTCTCCATTTAATTTTAAAGCAAATTTTTTTACTCGAAGTATACATATATATATATATATATATATATATATATACACATATATATGTATATATATAGGTTTATATACACATGTATAATATATGACTCAATTATCGATCATCGCGAAAAGACACAAATGTGCATAGAATAAATCTATCATTTCTAAAAAAAAAAAAATTAAATATGATCTACACAGTGAAATTCAAACATTTAATATTTCTATTTTAGGTTAGATTATAGCGCCCCTCGTGGCTGCGGGATTATACTATATAAAACTAAAATGGATGAAAATGGCATGTGAGGTGTTGTTAAATTTCAGTGAAATGTTTAGTTTCTTCAGCCGCCTAGGATGGGAGGCTGCATAGGCATAACAAGGGCAAGAAATGCCTCAGTCGATGATACATCGGGAAATTCAACGAGAACTAATTCAGGTAAAAATTTAACCAAAATCGGTCATCTATAAATTACGCCTAACTTTAACTAACCTTGAAGTAGTTTTTCTTTTACCTTCGTATCTGCTCTGTAATACGTCTTATATGTATACACCTGACATAATTTATTCGAAATGAATTTATCATTCGTAGTTATATTCTCCTTATTATACTTGGTAATGTGAAATATTATATCTTTAGAAATGATATGTATTCTTATAAAATTATTTATGTTTTATTTCAACATTTGCATCAGAAATAACATTAGCCTGTAAAAATTGTAAAATAGTAAATAATTTTTATTTTTCATAATTAAACAAATAATATGTGAATATATATTAAATTGAAAGTAATATCTTTAAAATATCTACATGTAATATTTTTTATATGTTACATTATTTATATAGGAAATTCAAGAAAAAATCACCCACTTTGCCATGAGGTAATCAGATGGAAGTCAGATGTACCTTTAACTGAAGGTCAACTAAGAAGTAAAAGAGATGAGTTTTGGGATACAGCTCCTGCATTTGATGGAAGAAAAGAAATATGGGATGCATTGAGAGCTGGCGCGACAGCAGCTGAAGCACAAGATTATCAATTGGCACAGGCCATATTAGATGGAGCTAATATTTCTGTGCCAAATGGTTTCTTAACAGAATGTTATGATGAATTAGGTACACGATATCAAGTCCCTATTTATTGTTTATCATATCCTATCAATATTGTAAAAGAAGATAGTGGCAGAGATTCACCAGCAGATTGTTCAGGTAAATAATTATATAATAAAATAATCGTTTCATGTAAAAGAATGGTTTCATGTAATTGCTTTTATTAATGTTATCTATTTAGAACCAGTTGATGGAGGAACCGAGCAAACTTTAAAATTACGACTATCTACAACTTTAGGGGATGTAAAATTACCTGTATACAGCAAGGATACTATTGGTATAGCCAAAAAGAAATTACAAGTATGTATTATTATATTATTAATCTCTATAATGACATATTATGATTTAACAATATTTGGATTTATATAATTAGAGTCAAGAAGGCCTAGAACCATCACGACAACGGTGGTTTTTTGGTGGAAAATTATTAGGTGATAAGATGCATATAGAAGAAGCAAAAGTGCAGCCAGGTTATGTAATTCAAGTAATTGTAAATCCAGAAAAAACAGATGATAGTCCAGCTAAAACCAGTTGAATTTACATATGCATATGAAGTGATCAAACACACCACTAAACCAATAATCAATATTAAGCACATTCTTGCACATATTAAAACAAATATTTTGCACTTTTTATTGCATTCATTAAATATAACGTGTTAACTGAAATTGGTTTTACATAATAACATCAATTTGAGTTGTGAGTATTTATCAAGTATGCTAATACTTGAATAAATTATTTGGTTTTTACATTATATAAAGTATAGTCATTATACTTTATTGTATTTACAATTTGATATATATATTATAATGTCTAGCAAAGTAAAGAGAATTGTATGTGTATGAGAATGTGCTTATTTTACTCAATGTTATCTATTTACATGTACAGTAAAAATCGACTGAGGTATATCTTCAACATCAATATACGAATACAAAATTAATATTATGCAAAGTTTTACAATTAAACTAATTACAATTAAAATTTCTATCTAATTGACATTGAAATGATTATCATCATATATATTGTTACCAATGATAGTACTGGTGCTGTAAAAATATAAAAATATTTATGTAAGAAACTATAAATATCTTGTTGAAGCCTATTACGTAATTAACAATCAGACAAATAAAATCTATCATTCATATTGGAAATTACAGCGATATTGTTAATAGTTTATCAGAACAAAGTAAGAGTAACTTGATGGACAATAACAGAGAATGATTGCAAGGCCATACATAAATACAAATAATTTTCTTCTGATGTCCTCATATAGTAACTAACTTTTTGTTTTTATTTAAATTACTCTTTTTCTTTTTTTTTTTTTACATCTATAGTTAAATGAATGTAGCATATTCTCATAAATTTTATGAATATATTATTAAGTACATTTAATTTTCCAAAGATTTTACAGCACCATATATTTCATTAAATCTATAAATCTAAATATTTTACAGCAATGTAAAGAATTATGAAAATCATAACTTTGCATACTTTGGAAAACATATAATTTGATATGGCCTAAAAATGGCCTAAAATCTATGATTCCTTCCTGTAAGTACTACTAAGATAATAAGATAAGGTCTTTAAAAATAATTTATAACCAGAAGAAGAAAATAAGACTATATCATGTAGAGATGACATGTGGAACTGAAGTTTCATCTTTAGCGCAGATTTATTTATAATGTTTGTCATTTGTATCATGTTCTTTCATGATTTCATCTATATGTTGTTGTAATATGCACTTGTGGATAAGGGGTTGAAATAAAATTGCAAACGCGTTGCTAGTCATATCTTTGGCATCACTTAATTAAAAGTTTTGTTCCATATGTCATACAACAAATTACAAATTACCTAAATTGTAATAATATTGCAAATATGGCATAATATGTGAATTAATTTTTTAACTTTACTAACATAACTATGATACATAGCTTATTTCATACATTCTAATTATCAATATTGGGTTGCAGTGTGACAATGTGTGTGCGAGAATATGTATGTTATTTAGGGATGTGCGAGTACTGCCTAACATCTAGTCGTGGCAAGTTCATATTAAAATTATTAACAAAAAAGAGTGAAAGTTGATTATGTTAATAAAAGTAAAGTACTCAACCATCTCATTAATAAAAAGAAAATTTAAATACATGTAATTTCATTGGTCATAATCAATTAATGATTTAATTAAAAAATTAACTATTAATGTAAAAGTGCGCACATGTATATAGCTCACATTATATACAAAAGATTAAGAGCTATATTTAAAATATTAAAAAAGAAAAAAAAAGAAATCAGATCATTTAGATTACATATATTAATGTAAAAATTTTATATATATAGATTAATCTACATAATGATTAATTAAGCCCCATTGTCTAGAATACCAAATTCTTGGAGTATTCGCACATTCCTCATGTATTTATAATATACAGGATGGTTAAAAAAACATGAAGTATCGCAAGCTATTTTTTATAGAACAGTAAAGAAGGTAATTGAGTACTATGATCTGTTATTGTTAACATAAATAATTGAAATTTTATTGTGTTTTTTAGGCACTTATAAAGTTCTTAAATACAAAATTCAATTTATTAACTTTATATCAATACAATTGATGGAAATTTTATTTATCTATTATGATATTATGATCTGTCTTGCAAACAAGAAAGTAACAAATCTTCATATGCAGAAGCTTTGTTTTAAAAATAATATGTGTGGTTACTACGAGAAATATTTCAAACTCAAAACAGTATAATAATAGAAGATAAGTGCAATAATGAACTGAGAAAGAAGAATGTTTTACTTTTCAATGCAGATCATTATTTTTTATTTGTTCCAAATGAAAAATACAACAAGAATTTTACAAATAAAAACAAAAATAACAGAAAGATCATAAGATGAAAAAATCTTTCAAATTAAAACTAGCAAGTTTTTATCATTTAATATAGCTGTTGCTTACTGAGCCTCTAGAGAAATAATATGTGTATAAAATGCAAAGAAATGTTGGTTGTGCACTGACTCTTTCTATTAATGGAGATATTTGAATAATGACTTGTAAACATGTATTTATATTATTTATAAAAATATCTTATACAAAATAATGATCAAATTAAATTTTCAAAAAAGTGATTCATCATTTTCATACAATTATTAAAATTTCTTCACGAATATGCTAAGTTTCACAGAGTTTCACTTTTTTAGAAAATACAAACTTATTTTAAATTCACTATCATATAATAAACATTGAATTTCATAATATTTTACTAATTCAATGAAAGCAGCTTGTAATGTTTTCCATAAATTATATTTTTCATATTCATAAAAATTTCATATCGAATTATCAACATTCAAGCTAAATATTGAAATAAGATATTTAATCTTATGCCTAATTTATTTATACATCAATTATTATTATTTTACAAGTTGCAATTGTATTATATTTATTAAAATGATATTTTACTGGATATAAAAATGTATAAAACCTATTTCATATGTAAAATGAAATATTACATATTTGAACAATCATGCATTTCTTTAGCACAAAACTAATACAGCAAAATGTTGAACAGTACTTTTGCTTCAATAAATGAGTGTAAAGTGTGTTAAATATCAGTGTTAGCTTTAAACGCAATTCGCACTGTTTAGTATATATGATTATGCTTTAATATATACTATAACATTATTCATTTTTTACATGTGAATATAGCAGTGCGTTTAAATTTTTCTTTTATTTTTTTTTCTTTTTTTTCTGGTAAAGGGATAAGTTTTAAAATGTTTCTTACATTTTTGAGTTATAGTATAAACGCAAGCAAAGGTAATGTTGCATTTACTTTGTAAAACACTTTACTATGAAATACTTGTTATCAGCAACTAATTGTTGCAAAAAGTTCTCCGTGATAATAAATTTTATCAGACTGATATTATTATTGGTATGCCAAAATTGGGTTATCTATAATGTATTGACAGAGACTGCATTTCGATTGCTCAATTGGTATCGAGTTATTATAATTTATTTAAAAATTACAAAAAGAATAAAATATTGAAAACATATGAGAACACCATTTGTAATAACAATAACAGTGCTGAATGTATTTGACTAAGACCTATTAATAACTTAATCTTGTAATTTCTTAAACACGTTTGGCATAACATTTTTAATATAGGTTTTATCTTTTTTCAATATTATTTGCAAATAATATTAATGTGCTGTTTATTAATACTCATGATTATGTAATGTTGAGCAAAATGCGATGAACTATAAAAGTAACATTTCAAGAATGTAATATGTAAATAAACATCTTTACAATGATAAAAGTGCAATTCCAAATGCCTAATAGAGCAGTTGCTTAATATTAACATTGCTACGCTGGACCAATGCGTGTGATGTCTTTAAAGATCAAAGAATGACTGATTGAAGACAATGTAGGATAACTGCCAATAACATATTAAATATTTGTTGCTAATCAGATCTTATAAAATACAGAAAAAATTTTTGGAATTTGCAAAGAAAACATTGTGATTAGATAGTAGTTATGAGTTAAGCAACGTTTACACATTTTTTAAACTAATCAAATGAATAATGTTACTTATTAAGAGTATGAGTAGAGTTATGTCCATACTGACTTATTTTTAATCAATAAAAAAAGTGAATGTAATATGATTATTACATGATTCGCCAATATTATTCTTATCTAAGAATAGATATTTATTATTTTTTTTCTCATATTGTAAAACCAAAAACAAGTACAACAGTGAAAAATATAAATTATTCAGACTGTTACTTGATTATTGGTATGATATTTAACAAATTCACATAAATTAATTTCTATACATATTAATTATAATATAATGCATTGTCAAATAAAGCATAATGTTGTGAAAATTCTCTAGTGCAACGATTTTGCTTCCTTATTTCAAAAATAAATTTGATAAGAATAAAGATGTATGTTATTAAAATTGATGGTTTGTATCAAATAACATTTTTTTTATTCTTCAAAAAAGAATAATATAAACTATATAAAATATATACATACAATCTTTTTTTTTTTTTTTATTTAAGATCAGAGCATATAAAAAGATTGTTTAAAATTTCACTTCATCAACATTTTTACATATTTTACATATTTTAACTCGTGACAAAGCCAGAGTATACTACTTAAAAGAATAAGACTACCACATTGATGAGATGCAGCTAATGGCACTGGTACATGATATAATAAAGTTAAAATACCTAAAGAAACTTGTAAATAGCCTGCACCCAATACAGTATTTACAGCTGTTTTCCCATAGCCGGGAAGTTTATGATTTCGGGCCAAAATAGCTATAATATTTACTAATACAAAAGAAAATATACCCTGTAACAAATAAAACATATATACAGACAAATAGATAATATAAAATTATTATACATTATACTAAGATTTATATCATATTTTACCAGATATCGATGTTGAAATTGTGCAGTGGTTGGATTTTCAGTAAAATTTCTTAATGTCTGAGGTATTGCAAATAAATCATCAGGAATCCATTTGTCTGCCATTTTTGGAAAAGTATTATAAATAAGTCCAGCATCCATACCGGCTACAAATGCACCGGACATAGCAGTCAAAAAGATCATCCCTTTAGTAGAATGAACTAAATATCTAAAGAATGTTAATTTTTTCACTGCTGCATTGAAATTTTCAATACTAAGACTACCATTTCCTATTTTTTTTGCAGGTATTAAATAGCTCAGAGCATTATATAAAAATCCTGAATATATTATAAATGCTAATCCTAAATGCGCAGCAAGACGATACTGTGATACTCTTGGTACATCTGAAGGTTCATTAAAACGATCTTCCAAGCCAGATTTAACCATATACCATCCCATTAATCCTTGTAAACCGATCAATGATCCTAATACCGCAACACGTATTTTCATTTCTGATTTAAGCATACCAGATAACCAAAAGTATGTTGCAGGTATTAAAAATACACCACCAATTAATCGACCCCATGTTCTGTGGAAGTATTCCATCCACCAAATTCTTTTAAATTCATCCAATGTCATATCTTTATTAGTTCTACACAAAATTATTATATTTATAGAAATTTTTATATATATATATAAATGTAATGAAAATTATCTTCATTGATCTTACATTTTATACTCAGGAAATTGTTTATAACGTTCAAATTCAATATGCCATTGTTCTTCGTTAATAGGCATTTTTTCCCCAAGTAATTTCCAAGTAACCATAGACAAACCTGATTCAGTAAGTCTTGTAACACCTCCTATAAATATAAAAAAAGAAAGTAAAGAGAGAGAAAAAAAAGAAAAGAGTAGATATTTTTATTCATATTTAATTTTAATACATCTTATATTTAATACAAATATTATAAGAAGATTATAATTAATGTTATAGATTATCCTATCAATATTTTACTTTCCATATGTTAAATCAACAATGATTTTAATGATTCGATGAATTTGTATATAAAATATACAATAAATTAAAGTACCTAAAGCAACAGCTACGAAAACCATTCCACCGCAAATAAGTAACCAAGAGCCAACAATTTTATCTGAATTTTTACTTGCCTTTGACGCATAGTTTATAGCTATTGTACCAGATTGTCTAAGTGATTCCTATAAATTATTAATAATGTTTAATCTGTTAAATATTAAATATATATCTCTCCTTACAATATTATTAATTAATATAATAAAATACCTTTGACAATAAAAATGAACTTCTTTTCATTGATCCAAAAACATTTTGGAATACATTTACTTTTGCCGTGTTGTTGTTCGTTAATAAATTTCTCCAAGACGGTAAATATTTTGTTAAAGTGGAATTTGTTAAGGACTTGGAACAATATCGTGTCACGTTCAACATATTATTTAATTTTTATATAAAATTTATAATCTTATTAATTCAAAATATTATATCTTGAAGATAAATATAATTACGTTTCAAATTGTTTGTTGTTTCAAGCACTATTGTTAGTTTTTCTTTACGAATTGAATATTATATTTGACTTTAATAAAGTCTTTTCCTTAAAATATATTCAAATTAATTCTAATAAATAGAATCTTGCATGTAACGATGCAATTAAATAATTTTATATTATTATATATAATTGTCATTGTTCGTTGACAACATAATATATTTTAGAAAATTTGAGAAAAATCAAGCCGGCTTTTAATTTCAAAGAGTAATATATACGATGAGTTTACTAAAAAAGCTTACTATATTATATATGTTGCCAACTTCTTCTGAATTAATATAGCTGTTACGTATCGTTTCTAACCTCAATAAGTGTACCAATACTAGAAGATAAAAAAGTATTCTTACCTCTTTGTTACGATAAATTAATTTCAGAGAGGTGTTGTTTTAATATAGCACAGTAATTTTATATTTTAGTATCCATAAAGTGAAACATATTGTATATATGTAATACGGTATATATAGAGTAGTTAATTTTTCAAATAAATACGTTAAAAATTTTTTATTCTTCTATATAAGTACAAATTGGTATATTCGTTAAACATTTGAAATTATATTTAGAGTTATCTCTGTGATTGATAAAAATATTATCTGATAAAAATTTTCTTCTTCTGAGTAACAATCTTATGATTGTAAAAGTAATACATGATAATTTAATAATTTGTGAATATTAAAATAGGTAAAGTAGTATTCGGATATTAACGATTACACAAAATAAAAAATTATTTTCTCTAGGTTAGTATGATCTGTTTAGTTATTATTTCTAATTTTTTTTTCTTTCCTCCTTTTTTTGTAATATAGATATTCCAATATGGCACGAAGAACTGGAGCTGTAAAATTAGCGAAGCTACGAGAATTAATGAAAAATATTCAAGTTGGTGCTATAAAAGAGGAAGGAATTCAAGCTATTGTTGTAAATTCAGAGGATGCTCATCAGTCAGAATATTTGCGAGAACATGATCAAAGGCTTAAATTTATAAGTGGATTTACCGGATCTCTTGGTACAGCAATTATTACAATAGACAAAGCATTACTTTGGACAGACGGTAGATATTTTACTCAAGCTTCAGCAGAATTAGATCCATCAGAAGAATGGACTCTTATGAAGGAAGGTTTATTGGAGACGCCTACTATGCAGGCTTGGTTGGCTTCTAACTTGCCACCAAAATCTGTGGTCGGTGCAGATCCAAATTTATTAAGTTACACAAAATGGGTTACATTGCATACTGCCCTAATTGCTGCAGGACATACTTTATTACCGCTTGAAGAAAATTTAATAGATAAAGTATGGGGCAACGAACAACCATTACCAGCAGCAAATAACATCGTTCCTCAGTCATTGCATTTTTCTGGTAAAAGTGCAGGCGAAAAAATAAAATTGTGTCGCGATACTATGAAATTGACTAGTGCCAAAATATTGATTATTACCGCTCTGGATGAGGTTGCATACCTTTTAAATTTAAGAGGCTCTGACATTCCTTATAATCCTATATTTTTTGCATTTGTCATTATTACTATGGAAGAAGTACATATGTTTGTCGATGTTACTAGATTAACAGAACCAGCGAAACAACAATTGAAAAATGAAGGAGTAAATCTTACTTTCCATCCATACAATGATATACATAGGTTTTTAAAACAAAAAGCAGCTACTTGTTCAAACGACTTAATATGGATAAGTAATGGTTCCAGTTATGCTATTCATTCTGATTGTGGAGATATGAACAAGCATATAGCTATTTCTCCTGTCAGTGTAGCTAAGGCAATTAAAAATTCTATAGAAATAGAGGGAATGAAAGCTGCTCATATACGCGATGCTGTAGCACTTGTGAAATATTTTGCTTGGTTAGAGGATAAAATAAAAAATAAAAAGGAACCTGTTTCAGAGATTTCTGGAGCAAGTCAACTTGAAAAATTTAGAACGTAAGTATTTAAAGGATATAATTATTTTCATTGATCATCATATTAATATCGTTTTTGTTTCATATGTTACATACTCTCTTCTGTTTTCTTTTTTTTTTTTTTTCTTTTTTTTTCTTCAAGGGAACAAAAGCACTACATCGGGTTAAGTTTTACTACTATATCGTCGGTTGGTCCACATGGTGCCATAATTCATTATTCACCATCTCCAGAAACAGACGTTCCAATTACAGACAAAGAATTTTATCTTTGTGACTCAGGAGCACAATACAAAGATGGAACTACAGATGTAACACGAACTATACATTTTGGTGTACCTACGGATTATCAACGCGAATGTTTCACGCGTGTATTTAAAGGGCAATGTCGTTTGTCATCAACAATTTTTCCTTTAAAAACAAAAGGCAATTATTTGGATACTTTAGCCCGCGAAAGTTTATGGAGTGTCGGGTGTGTATATTTATTTGAATAACTTGATATATATGTTCAATGTAAATTTGTATATATATATAAAAAAAAAAAAAAAAAAAAAAAAAAGAAAACAAATATTGCAGACTTAATTATTTACACGGTACGGGACATGGAATAGGATCTTATTTAAATGTTCATGAACAACCAATTGGTATATCTTGGAAACCATATCCCGATGATCCTGGCTTACAACCAGGAATGTTTTTATCCAATGGTAAATTATATTGATTATTATTTATTTAAATGTAATTTTTATAAACATTATTTAATATAAACAATTTCTCTTTAGAACCAGGATATTATGAAGATAAGGAATTTGGTATCAGGTTAGAGAACATAGAGTTAGTTGTAACAACGAAGACTCCATATAAATTTAAAAATATCAAGTTTCTTACATTTGAAACTGTAACGCTTGTTCCAATTCAAACTAATTTGCTCAATGTCTCTTTATTGACGGACGAAGAGGTACGTTTATTCCTACTTTTTATTTCTTACAAAAATAAACAAAAACTTAAAAAAGACATCATATACATATATATATATATATATATATATATATATATATATATATCATATTAATTAAGTATAAAATTATTAATACGAATTATTTTGTAATTACAGATTAATTATTTAAATAATTATCATGCAAAATGTCTGAAAACATTAAGCCCTTTGCTCCAGGATCCTGAAAATGATCAAGCGCTTCAATGGCTCAAAAGGGAAACGCAACCTATAAGCAAACAATAATTATATATCGCTCTGTGATGATTTAAAATGGAAAAAAGAAAAAATTATTCATTACTTTCATAAGAGATTTTTGTAATCTTCACATCGATAATATTTTTACAAATGATGTATACGCTGTTACTAATGGAAGATATTTTGTATACATTTGTGATATCATGTTATAAAAATGATTTAATTGTGAATGTAAGATGAATTTTTGTTATTAAGTTTAAAAAATGTTTTTTTTTTTTTTTAATTTTTTTTATATAAAATCTGGAGTACATATATATATATATATATATATATATATATATATATATATATATACATATATATTTTTTTTCTTTCATTTTAATAAAATTTTCTTTACGAATCCTGTAAAGATCATTTTTATATTTATATTTTAATTGTTTTTAGAACCAAAAAAAAATTATGTATAAAAATTGTATCTCCGTTAAAAAAAAAAAAAAAAAATCAATTAAAAGAAAATGAACGGCATATTATTTTCAATGCTTTTAATAAAAATTCAATATTAAAAATTTTCTCAGATATCAAATATAATAGAGCGTGTATTCTAAAAACTAAATTAAGAACAACTGCGTTTAATTGAAGCCATTAATACGGTACAGTAGTTATAACTTCACGCTAGAACGATCGAGCAAGAAGCAGACGTGTTTGATATAATCCACGTGGATCGATTACGACATTAGTAGCACGTGAGTGCAAAATTTATCGTACGTCCAATATATACGTATACACTTATATCCATATACATATATACACATATACATGGTATTTTAACACGAAGAGGTAATTCGAGTAATCGTTATATAAATTATATAACATCGTGCTTACATGAATATGTTTACATAGAAATGATGACTTCATTTTAACGATTTATCTGGATTTCGCGAATTTAATATATTATATCGTTTCTATGAAATGATATGCATAAACATATATATATATATATATATATATATATATATATATATATTTATGTTTACGTATTAAAACGTTTGTGAATGCGAAGATTACAACCCTATCGTTTCTCCCGTTAATTTTTACGAATTTTAAATCCACCATCGAATTCTGATAACGAGTAGGCGTGCGCATGCGCGTCACTTTACGTAGGTTTTATGAATGGATGAACGAAGTGAATGAACGGACGAATGTCAGCTGGTAAGTTAGGTGTATATATATATATATATATTGTATATACACATACAAATATATGTAGGTACATGGTTTGTATATATGTATATATATATAAATACACACACACACACACACACACATATCTAAACATACACGTGCGTGATAAATGCCAAGTATAAGAGATCATTTGACGCATTAATAGCGAATATATAAAACTCGTAAGGGAATCCCTTTGGCTTACATAGGTAACAACGTGACTAGAGGATAAGCAGCGAAATAAAATGGATGAACAATTTTGAAAGAGTGCTTGATAATGTCAAGCTATTTCAATGAAAACGCAATGTAATAAAGTTTTATTATTAAAAGTACATAAATGAGAATCGCGAAGTCACTTGGATTAGAAATTTATTTTGACAAGTGACAGAAATGACGGCAATGGATTATATACATAGATACATACATACGTACATACATACATACATACATACATACAATACATGTATACATACAAGTTCAGTTTGACATCGATCGGTTGATTTCAATGGTTACGTAAATGTGCTATTAATAAAATGTCTATTTGTAAGGATATATTTCGATAGATCGAAGATATTATTCGAGAGAATATAGAAGAAGAAGAAAAAAAAAGACCATTCAAATATATTTCTAATATAAAAGAATCTCATTTTAAATGGGAAATTTTTCCCCGATTAGAATGAAGACATTCCCTTTGGCGGGGTGTGCCTGTGTACATGAGAAAAAGAAAGAGAGAGAGATAGAGAGAGAGAGAGAGAGAGAGAGAGAGAGAGAGAGAGAGAGAGAGAGAACAGTAGAGCGCAACAATCGATACGGAACGGAGACAATGAGCGGAATGTTATATCAAGCGGTAAACGGCTCTTGAGTTCTCGAAATAGTAACGCCAACGTACGCGTCCCGTTTTAACATTCCCTATCTCTATCTCTTTCTCTGTCTATCTCCCTTTAGAAAGTAATCAACGTATCGTCGCTCAACACTATCGGGTTCGAATGATGAGTAAGGGGTTTGGGGGCCGAGGGGAGAAGATGGTAGTCGGTTAAGTCGATTTAAAGTCGCAGGTGAACGCGTCATTTGTGGTGGGGTGGTATTCTGCAGGGGTCGAGAGGACGCTCTCCCCGGTCTTTCTTTTACGGTACATGTGTGTATATAGATATATGTAGTATAATTTTATGTGTGTGTGTGTGTGTGGCTGCGTGTATGTTGGCAAAAGTATGTGTGCGTACATGTTATCCGGCCGGTCAAGGGCAGTGGCGTCGCGTGACGTCACGCAGCGCCGCAGTGACGCAACCAGTCGTCAGGGGCAACCCGTTTGAGCGTGCTGCCTGGCAACCCTTGTCGTCTCTCTCTCTCTCTTTTTGTCCCTACCCCTGACCGACCATGACTCCCACTTCGACCGCAAACGTACACGTGCCGTTCCTCAATGAACCCCTCTCAGTTTCTCCCTTCCCTTCCCCCTTTATCAATCTTCTCGTTCTCTCGGTGATCGTGGTAGTGGTAATGGCAATGGTGGTAGTGGTGGTGGTGATAGTGGTGGTGATGACGACGACGACGACGACGACGACGGTGGTGGTGGTGGTGGTGGTGGTAGCTATGATACTGCCGGTGATAGTAATGTAATGGTGGTGGTAAAACGGCGCCTCCGCGTCGGTGACGTGACCCTAACCCCTGCGGGAACTTTCGAGGATGCTGCTGTTGCCTAGCTCGACGATCTCTTGCTCACCCCGCGTTTACTCTCTGTAAACGCCCACTCGAGCGCAGCGTTACTATCGTTTCTGTATGACTTTTACCTCACCATCCTGTTCTACACCCCATCTGTTTTACCCTCTCTCTCTCTCTCTCTCTCTCTCTCTCTTATTCTTTTTCTTTTTTCCCATTGACTTACTTTTTTTTTACGAGAATGGAATAAAATAGTGGGTAGGTTAGGGAGGAGGGAAAGGTGAATTTTGTCGATCGAGAGAACCAGCTGGAATATTCCGTGAGATTATTTACCCTGTAGTCTTTCTTTTCTTTCCTTCCTTCCTTCCTCTCTTTCTTTCTTTCTTCCTTCTTTTTTTTCTCTCTTTCTCTCTTTCTCTTTCTCTCTCTATCTTTTTATCTCTCTCTATATCTTTTTATATAACTTTCTTTTTTACTTTTAATTTTCTTTTCTTTTAATAAGAGTTTATTAACTCCAGAATTTCTCCTTTTCTTTTTTGCTTTTTACGATTACGAGAATTAAATTTTTATTTATATTTTTGAAATATAAAAGAATACTTGGGCAAGTTATAGATATTTTGTATGTGTTTGAGGTCCGTCGAATAATCCTTCTATTATATGTGGATCTCGGAGAGAACGAATTGAGAACAATAATATCGTCAGATTATTTATACCGGAAGTCGTTTTCTCTGTTTTTTCTTCTTTTTTTGTTTTTTTTTCATACAATTATATAGATTTTTTCTTTTTTTTCTTACACTCACGATGAGTTAACGTTTAACTCGTATTTCATTGAAAAAGGAAAAATCTGTAAGATATCTATCTAGAAATATTGTGCATAGTATGCGTTGAACTTTTAGTTTCTAAAAAGAGAAGATCGATGAGACGAAGAACGTAAGTAGGTACTAGCCATGTACCGGATAACGTCAACCCTTCGTACTTCTTCGTAGAGCGACGACTTAACTTCTTACATATACATCTAGATGCATATATATATATATATATATATATATGTATGTATGATAGATATATATATGTACACAATAACATATTTACGTACGTACTGTACGTATGTACTTACATACGTATGTAAGTACGCATGGACGTAAGTATATATGTTTGTAAGTATTAACAACGAGGAGCTCGTAATCCAAACGTAGCGCGATAAACGTATCAACGGTGAATGACGTTTGTCGATAGTGCGACCTTGCGAAACGGTACTCGCGACAACACGTCAGAATATACGGGCTATTATTGATAAAGGTTCAGAGAATAAGAGTGTGCGTATATATATATATATATATATATATATATATATAATATATATATATATATAATATATATATATATATACATATATTCAATGGATCAGTCGAGAGAATGAATATTTCACTGATGGCGTGCTGTCTCGTTCATTCTTTGACGTTGAGTTACGACTTAGCCGACGTTATCGTTGCCGATCGTCGTCCATTTTTTTTCTATCTTCTCTTTTTATTTTTTTCTTTTTTTTTTTTTAAATCGAAACTATAATCCTATTGATATATGTATACGTCTATACCTTTTACGTATTGGATCGTTCGAATTGCCTTGTTATACGCAGATAATTTTTTATTGAAATTTTAAGCCGACATTATTTACATTGGTACGAATAATATGCTTGTAAACAATTTTTTATATAAATTTAAATCCGATTCCTGTTATATATATATATATATATATATATATATATATATATATATGTTGACTGTAAAAATTTTATATTTGATATATTAATACTTCTTATATAACCTATAAAAATAACGTGTATATATATACATATTTATATATATATTTATATTTATAAATATACTTAATATATATATATATTTTATTTACATTGATGTTTTGTGTATATATATATACATATATATATATACATATATATGTATCTGTATATTATAATGCGAATATACGATTATTTACTTGAAATATTTTTAATCTATCCACCATATCATTCTATTTCCAATGCCTTCAAATAATCTTTAGTTGTAAAATATTAATATTGGAAAATATCGGACGCGATTAACGTGGGAGGATGTCGAGAATACTTATTTATCATTCATAACAATGCTTTCATATCTAATTAAAAAATGATATGACTTTCTTCTTCCTCCTCCCACGATTTAAAATACCTGGAAATCGTTAATTTGCCTATCTTTAGTATAATAAAAGAGGAAAACGAAAGATAACCACTAATCTAAATAAAAAAAAAAAGAAAAAAAATTAACAAAACATTAACTACCCTAACGAGTACAATTGCAATTTCAATCATTTGCAATTCATGCAAAAATTTTTGACTTTTTTTCTAACCTCACTTCACTTAAATTCAACAATCGAACCAATTATTCGATCATAAAAATTTTCTTTGACGAAAAACTCATATTACGGATAGTTTCTAAAAATCTAAATTTCAATAACTAAAAAAAAAAACAGAAACAAAGAATTAACAACAAAACACACATCTCTCTCTCTCTCTCTCACTCTATTTCTACGTCACTACATTTATGTATATGTATATATATATATATATATACTCAATATATATATATACATAATATGTAAATATATATATAATATGCATATATATATATATATATATATAGGTACACAAAATATATACATATAACATATTTGTGGTCGATGGAGAATTGGAAGAACATCAGGCGGGAGAAGCGCTTCTACTGTACATACGTCACACTGCATACGTCGTACGGGTTGGTTATATTTCGCGCCCGGTGGTGGCGTATCGATCGCTACAGATAAGGTTGAAATGGTAAGGGTATGTCAAAGGTAAGAGCAAAAGGTGTCTCGTAAATAGGGGGAGAGGTTACGAGTTGAGGTTAGGATGAACGAGGAGAGGGGAAATTACTGAACGGGGGCGTATTATGAACGACAGAGAGAGAGAGAGAGAGAGAGAGAGAAAGAGAGAAAGAGAGAGAGAGAGAGAGAGAGAGAGGAGTGTTTTTTTAAATGAATGTATATTTATACATACATACCTCAAAGCTTTCTCTCTCTCTCTCTCTCTCTTTCTCTCACTTTATCTATCTATTCATTTATCTATTTATTTATTTATCTATTTATCTATCTATCCATCTATCTGTCTATTTTATCGACTCCTAGTTTGTCATGCTTTCGTGCAGACGAACATGCACATTTGCGTGCACGCTCGTGCAAAGTGTTGGCCCCATGGACGTAGCAGCAACAGGTTTAATCGTGTCCGGGGTGTGGCTGGTTGGATGGTCGCCGGCCGGCCGGCCGGCCGGCCTGCCCGCCTGCCTGCCTGCCTGCTTGCTTGCTTACTTGCTTGCCTGCTCTACCGGCTGCTTCGGTCGCTCCTGTGCTTTGATGCCATTTCGAAAGATCGATGCGACAGTTCGACGAGTACCGTCCTGAGCTTTATGGTGTGAATGAAGAGAGAGCTTAGGGTGTAGGGTAGGGTAGGGTAGGGTAGGGTGGGGTAGGAGGTTGGGGGTGGGGATAGGGTTGTGGCGATATCATATATGTACTACCTCTCCTTTTAGTTTTCTCATGATTGAGAAATGAAGAGGGGTTGGAAGGGTGGAGTTAGATGGTTAGATGGTAGGGGGAAAGAGAGAGCTTTGAAAGTAACGGAAGGAAGAGATGGTGAAAGAGGATGAGGATGAGGTGGAAGAGGAGGAGGAAGAGGAAGAGGAGGAGGAAGAAGTCGAAGGAATCGATCGTCGAGTGATATGTAATAGACTCTCTTATTTAATCCAACCACTTCTCTCTCTCTCTCTCTCTCTCTCTCTCTCTTTCTCTCCCTCTCTCTCTTTCTCTCTCTCTCTCTCTCACTCTTTCTCTTTCTCTCTCTCTCTCTCTCTCTCTCACTCTTTCTCTCTCTCTCTCTCTCTACTATCTTAATACTCTCTTTTAAACTCGAGAACTTGGTTCTTAATTTAATCCGATTAATATTTATTTTTCTTTCATTCAACCCTTATCGATTTACATACTTGTGTATGCATGTAATATCTCTCGATCATTCGTAAAGATATTAATGTAAATTGAATTAAAAATTGATAATAAAATATTTGCAAAGTTCGAAATTAATGTTTCGTATAAATAATAAAGGCATAAGAGAGTTTTCGCTTCAAAATCAATTATATTTGCTTACGTACGTATTTATATATATATATATATATATGTACTTATATATCTATATATGAACTTACGTGTATATATATACATATACATCAAATGCCTTCTAATTAATTTCATTAAAGTTATTTCATATTTTGACACATAGAAGACAGAGAGCGAGAGCGAGAGAGAGAGAGAGAGAGAGAGAGAGAGAGAGAGAGAGAAAGAGAGTGAGAGAGTGAGAGAGAAAGAGTAAGAGAGAGGAACATCCTCGTCGTTTTCGTCGTCGTCGTCGTCGTCGTCGCGGCGTCTAGAGGGATGTCCAAGACACGAAGGTGAACTCTCAAGGAGAAAGAAAAAGAGAGAGAAACAGAGAGAGAGAGAGAGAGAGAGAGAGAGAGAGAGCAAGAGAAAGAGAGAGCAAAAGAGTACATCGTGTCGTGGATGGGAAGGAAGGAAAGGAGAAGGGGTGGTGGGTGGTGGGAGGTGGGTGGAGAGGGAGGAGGTAGAGAGGTGGTCGGTCGCGCGCGCCAAAGGGAGAACGAGAAAGTGAGAGAGAACAAGAGCGAGAAAGAGAGAGAGAGAGAGAGAGAGAGAGAGAGAGAGAGACATCACGAAGCACGAGAGGAGGCCTCATCTCGGTCTCTCGGCGATCCTATTTATAGACGTGCTCTCACAGCCTGTTCGCTTCTTGGCGCTCTGCTCCGCGTCTCTCTTACATATATAGGCGCGTATGTGCGCGCACGCTGGACCATTGCACGATATCCGTAGCTGCGACGAGGACCGTGTTCTCGCTGGCTGGCGCGACCGACCTAAACCCGTCCAACGAAAAATCGATCGACGTTCGATACGGCCAAGTGCCGCGCCTTTTCCTTACCGATCGTTTCTTTTTCTCTTTTTTTTCTACCTTTTCTTTTCTTTTCTTTTACTTTTTTTCTTCTTTTTTTTGCAGATCTTTTCTTTTCTTTTTCTCTCTCTTTCTCTCTCTCTCTCTCTCTCTCTCTCTCTCTCTCTCTCTCTCTGACACTCTCTCGCTTTTTGTTTCTTCTTTTCTTTTGTCTTTCAGAAGTACGTGAATTGTAATTATTGGAGCTTGGCTAATGATAGCAGGAACAAATTTCTCTTTATTCTTCTTTTTCCTTTTTTTATTTCTTTAATTTTGTATCCGATTGTAAATAAATTATGTTATATAATGTAATAGTGATATAATGTACGGTATATATTTATATTTAATAGTTTTATATTATATTATAATGTATACTATTATAGCATAGTATTGTATAATATAATATAAATATTATTTTAAATAAATAAAAAAAAAAAAATATATATATATATATATATATATATACATAGAGTAAAGTAAAAATAAAAAATTTCGAAACGAACAATCGAGTCTAAAATTTTCCGAGAAATTTTCCGTAAAAAAAAAAAAAGAGATAATGTTTTTTTTTTCATTTCTTCTTTTTTCCTTTACATTGTCTGAACGAAGTAGAAGTAACGATCATTGTTGATTAATCAAGTTCTTTTTAATATTAAAAGATATTCTATCCATCTAATTATCCGATTCAAACGTGCTTTTGGAAAATCATCGTAATTCGTTGTTCTCTCGTTCTAATTTTACAAGATAGTTTTGGCTTTAATCCCTCGTTTTAAATGTAATAAATGCAGGTCTACGTTAAAACGGGATCCGCTCGTATATAAAGTTAAATAAATCTGCTTTAACGTTTGCCACTAACGAAAATAAACGATGAATACTTCTTCCCGAATTCATATATTATTTGAAATTGTAAAGACTACGGCCGAGATTCTTATAAATCGTTTCAATAATTATATTATTATGCTTTAATCAAATGCAATAATAATTATAGATTTGGAAGATTATTAATGTTAAATGGATATAAAAGATTAATTTTTAAAAGTCAATTAGCGAACGTTAATCGCCTTTAAAATGATCTACAAATTCGTCAAATCTCGTGAATTCGTGGACGATCACGTTGTCACGTCGAAACACAGGGAAGGATCCATCGGTTGATGTCCTCAAAGGGAAGTCCTTTTTTCTTTTTGATTCCCTTTTTTAATTATTTATTTTATTTCATTTTATTTCTTTTCATTTTGATCCATCCATTTTCTTTTATCCTTTCTTCAGTAGACGATTCTTATCTTTTAGGAAGAGAGAGAAAGAGAGAGCAAGAGAGAGAGAGAGAGAGAGAGAGAGAGAGAGAGAGAGGATGAATATTCTTCGTGGGATGTAGGTGGAAGACGAAGTGAAAGAATTAACGAAGGAAATAAGGGATTTAAACTTTCGCGATAAGAAGTCTCGAGGAGAGATAAACGTCAATGAGGTCTAATTTATTTTTGCATGACAAAAAAAACGAAAAAAGTATATATATATATAAAACATATCGAAAAATTTATTTAAAAATATTTGCTTTGTTTTCTTTCTTTTCTTTTCTTTTCTTTTCTTATTTTTTTCTTTTTTTTTCTCTTTTTTTTTTTTAATTATTATTAAATTCTTCTCAAATTCATTTCAATAACGTACTTTCAATAACAATGTATTATATTATGCAATAAAAGATTTCTCAAAGAGATGCGTAAAAATTAATGAGAAATTTAATTTATTATTTTATATGGAAAATATAAAATTCACTGAGGAATTTTTCCTTTTTCTTTTTTTTTTTTTTTCAAATTCCCTTCGTGTATGTTACTTTCAATAAGAATGTTTTGTATTACGTAATAGAGAGAAATGGATCGAGAGAAGCATGAACCAGTCATGTTATATGAGCAAAAGCAAAACAAGTAATATAATAAAATAAAAAAGAAAAAATAAACAAAAATAAAAAAAGAGAAGAAAACGAATAAATTAACAAAAAAGAAAAAAAAAAGTAGAAAAAAGAGCATAAACAAAAGAAAAAGAAAAAAAAGAGTTGTTCGGTCGCGTTTGAAATTCAATGATGGCGCGCATGTTTACGGTGAAAGGTGGCGTGGAAAATGCGTAGAACCGCATGTAAGTATGTAAGTACGTACAAGGAACAGCTCTTGACGGGCCGGTTATTATTGTTAATGGCCGTTCTTCGTTTAAGAGTCCTGGATCGAAGTCTCGGGAAAGCGTGAAAATCGTGAAAATGGCGTATACATATATTATATATATATATATATATATATATAGATATATATATGTGTATGTGTATGTGTGTGTGTGTATGTGTAGATACTTATATAGGATAATAATGTTAACGCATAATTTCGAATGGAAGCGATTTGAAACGGAAAGAAAAATGAAAAAGGTATTTATCATGAAAGATCTTTTACCCTCGATGTAAAAAAAAAAAGATCTTTTTCCTTTTCTTTTTTTTTTTTTTCTTATAGAATAACACGCAACGTATTAAAGCGATTTCGTAACGTTTTTTTTTCTCTCCTCTTTTAGATAGATATTTTTTTTTAATTTTTTTTTTAATTTTTTTGTAATTTTTTTTTATTTATTTTTTTATTTTTTTTCATTATACAAATAAACTCAATAAAAATTAGGAATTTGCGAGGAATGACGCAAGATGAAAATTTGTCTCGTTGTTGTTTTTCAAAAGAGCAGACAACAAAAGTAGAAGGATAAATTTTGTCAGACATCACGAACTTTCTTTATTACAATTATTAATTAACTTTATCCAGCGATCGTATTGAGATCGATTATATTTCGAATAAAATTACGAAATGAGGAAGATCAAGAAGATGAAGAAGAAGAAGAAGAAGAAGAAGAAGAAGAAGAAGAAGAAGAAGAAGAAGAAGAAGAAGAAGAAGAAGAAGAAGAAGAAGAAGAAGAAGAAGAAGAAGAAGAAGAAGAAGAAGAAGAAGAAGAAGAAGAAGAAGAAGAAGAAGAAGAAGAAGAAGAAGAAGAAGAAGAAGAAGAAGAAGAAGAAGAAGAAGAAGAAGATGATGAAGAAGGAAATACGATTTTAACGCACAACATATTAATTAATTATTAACATATTACGCCAATCGAACATCCGAATAAAGATTTGAACGTTGCTACATCGGCAGAAGAGAAGACAACTCGGTGGTGTAATATATATATATATATATATATATATATATATATATATATATATATTTATATATATATATATTTATATATATATGTATGTGTATATTTATATACAAGTACGTATATATGTATGTACATACGTACTAGTTATAACGATAATAGAATATACGGAATTAAATGTAATATACAACAGCCATTGTCATTGTTAACTTTGTATTTTTTTTTGTTAATTATATCGTCGTAGCAACGCCTCACGCATTGCGTGGTTTCACATTTTTCCCGCGCATCGGCGAGAAGCGACGAACGACGACGAAATAACACGAATAATAATACAGGTAGTCGGGAGATGTTTTCGTGCATTGCACTTTAGAGCACCATATCATGATAATGATAATAATCATAATATAATAATAATAATAATAATAATAATAATAATAATAATAATAATAATAATAATAATAATAATAATAATAATAATAATAATAATAATAATAATAATAATAATAATAATAATAATAATAATAATAATAATAATAATAATATAATAATAATAATAATAATAATAATAAAAATAATAATAATAATAAAAATAATAATAATAATAATAATAATAATAATAATAATAATAATAATAATAATAATAATAATAATAATAATTACATATAATTTATCTAGCAGATAGAATAATATCGTGTGTAAAAAAAGTATTTTCATCGCGGCACGCCAGCACATAACATACTATCCTATACATGCAGCTTTCTGTTTTCGAACGGTAACGCATGTAATTATATATATATATGTATATATGTATGCAGGTTTGAATGTATATGTGCGTGTATGTATAGATCCGATAGGTCTTTTGTGTTATTTACTGAAGATACTTTTTAAAAGCTGCG
>NC_140812.1:8777500-8782500 GCF_050613455.1 Vespa mandarinia | reverse complement strand
CGTAAGGGCGCTCGTGAACCGGTGTTTTGCTCGGTCGATTCGGATATTTTCGCGGTTTAACTGGTACCAGCCTGAGGGGTAGGGCGCTCTGTTGATACACCTGCGATAGAATTTCGTGGCCCTTCGACGTGCTAGGATTGTACTCTGCTAGTTGGACACCGGTAGTACCGGTTGGTTGTTGTTGTTGTTGTTGTTGTTGCTGTTGTTGCTGTTGTTGTTGCTGTGGTTGAGGTCCTTGAGGTGGTGGCGGTGGTTGCTGTTGTTGTTGTTGTTGCTGTTGCTGTTGTTGTTGAGGTTGTTGGACGGTACTAGGGTAACCGCTCGTGCCCGTTGGCTCCTGCTTAAGCGCAGTCTCCTGATGATGATGATGAGAATGATGATGGGAGAGAAGACCAGGGTCGTAGGTTTCCTCGTGTGGCGTTAACCACGCCGATGGGGTCGTCGTTGGTGTGTCGTGGTAACCGGGAGGTGGAGGTGGTTTCGATTCGACCTGTAGTAGCTCGACCGTCTCGTTTCCGTAGGGGCTTGAGTGGAGGGTCGGGTGGAGAAAAGTTTGCCCGGTTAATGTCAATGTCGGCGAGGGTAGAGGAGCCCAAAGTTCTTGGTTACTGGTCTGCGGCTGTTGCTGCTGCTGTTGTTGAGTCTGTAGACTGTTAAGCGGCGGCGACTGCGTACAGGTAGTCGTAAAGACACCACGGTAGGTTAAGGTCGGAACGTTGCAAATGTTGACGCTTGTTGCGGCGGTCGTTGAGACCGACGACGTGGAATGAGGCGAGGAATATAGTATAACGCCGCCTTGTAAAACGTTACAACGATCCGCATCTTCCTGAGTTTGATGATGACGCGACGGACTATCAGAGGATGGTCCACCCGTCGTACCGCTATCCTGTGTTTCTTGATGATGGTGATGATGATGGTGATGCGAACGATGATCCCTACTGGCTGGACCACCGTTCTCGTCTTCCTCCGCTGTTGCCTCTTCCAAAGAGAGGTCTTCGCCCGCCAGGCTGCCTGTAAATCGTCAGGATTCCTCGATTAGTATTATTCATTTCGTCGCGCATTGCTTCCAATCTTATTATTACGAGTTTCTCATGCTCGCGTACATATGCAGGCATGTACTATGCACAGAATAGAAAATAGAATTATTATATCGTGCGATTCATTGAATCCTTTATATGTGCTCATTGTTTTTGTCACCAGGTTCAGTATACGCCGAGAGGCGAGCGAACTGGCAGGAAGAGTCATGCGATACGGGGGTGAATTTATCTTCGAGTCGAGAGCGTACTGACTAGTCCTATCTGTCGTCTGCATCCTGCCGGTTCGTTACTTCCTTCCTACGTACACAATCATTCTTTAACTCTTCTTTCTCTCTCTCTCTCTCTCATTCTCCCTCCCATCCTCCCCCCTCTCTCTCTCTCTCGCACTCTCTTTCTGTCATTTTACGAAAATAATGACAAACACTAGTACGAAAACTTTGAAACAAGATAATAGGCATTCGAAACTATCAAGTCTTGGAGGTATGGAAAATGGTATACATTTTAAAGGAAAATCATAAATAGAAATAGCACTAGGTCCGATATATTTAAATGTGGTTAAATATAATGATGTGTAAAAAAAAAGAAGACAAAGAGAGCAAGAACGAGAGAGCAAGAGAGGGAGAGAGAGAGAGAGAGACAGAGAGAGAAGGTGAGAGATAAAGAGAGAAGGAGAAAGAGAGATAAGGGAAAGAGAGAGCTTAACGGGAACGGTTTTACAATAAAAACTAGCTGGTGGTGGGTGTAAAGGTATCGAAGGGAGAGACGTTCGGTGGTAGAGAGAGAGAGAGAGAGGTGGGGTTCGCTTGGAAGCATGAATGAACCTAGCAAGGGATGGCAAGAGGAGTTGGAGGAAGAAGAGGAGGAAGAGAAGGAGGAAGAAGGTGGTAGAGGGAGGAGAGGAGGTTTCTGAATGTCGGGGTCGCCGAGTATTGATCCGCAACAGCCGGACACGTTCGATATTAGCTGTTCTCGCGACTCCAGCGATATGAGTACGTCAGCGGTGTCGTATCACAAAGTTTTCGTTTTTTTCTTTTTTTTTTTTTTTTTTTTCTAAAACGAGAACGGGAGACTCAATTATTTCATGGCGATACGATGACTGTATCACATTGATCTTTGAGAAAGATCGTGCCGAGCATCGAACGAAATCCTCGGAAAAAGGAGGGACGTTCGTATGTGATAGCCGGTTTACCGACAAGGGTATCAGGAGTGTACGGAGGTCGCGTGCTTGGAAGGAAAGCGAAAGTTCGCTTTCCACGATGCACCGACGAGACGAGAGGGTGCAAGGCCAATTGATTTTCAGTTGAAAGCCGAGAACCTTGCATCGATGCTTTCTCTCTCTCTCTCTCTTTCTTTCTCTCTCTCTCTCTTTTCTTGATTTTTACTTTCACGCTGACTTTTCTTTCTTTTTTTTTAATCCATATTTATAACAGAAATCGTAATACGATTGAAGTGGTAGTAAAAGGGTAGTGTTACACACACACACACGCACACCCATATATATATATATATGTATGTATATATTATATATGTATATATGTATATATGTATGTATATATTATATGTCATTTGTCTTAGATCAAAACAAAATGGTAGTAGGAATATAGGAAGATCGGATAGGTTTGTTGGGACGGTATATAGGTACCTGAGATCGGTGGCGGTTCGACCAGTGCGGAGGGGCCAAAGAAGGACGGTAGATCGCTGCTGGTGGTAACCGGCGTGTTCAGGTCACCGGGCTTGTCCTTCTCGTTTGGGTCTTGGAGATCGTCGTTGCAGTTCCTGGTATAATCTTTGTCATTGTCATCAGGTTGCCGGTGTCTTTTAGTAACATCGTTAATGTCGCCCGGCGAAGAGCACGGCGTGTCGACGTGACAATGATGTTGGTGATCGTCCAGTCGATGATGATGATGATGATGATGGTGATTGTGATGATGATGTCGGGCGTGGGAGTGATCGGACGAGTCAGACGAGTTATTTTGATGCTGCGAGTGCAGTGGCACGCAGGAGGTTAATGATAGGGTCGGTATGGTCTTGGTCGAGGCTGTTGCCAAGGATGCACAGGAGGATGCTGTGCTGGCGGGGCTCGAAGTAGCGCCGACACCGCAGCCCACCGATGCCGACGTCGAGGAAGAAGCGTTGTACGGTAAACAGGCGTCAAAACTTAGCTGTACCGTTTGTAGATTGAAGGTCGCGTGATGATGGTGATGATGATGATGTCCTAAAGGAGGTGAAGATAAGAGAAAAGGGCTGGTGGCCGCGTGAGGTTGCGAGCCCACCACCTCCATGCCGTCCATCGTCATCCTCTGAAGCAGCTGATCGCCTGTCTGAGCGTCGACGGTCGTCTCCTCGGTGTTACTGGTGCCGGTGGTGGTGTTGGCGGCGGCGGCGGTGGTCCCGGTACTGGCGCACTGCGTGTCCTCGCCTGTGGTCGTATCGTTCAACGCAATTATTATGGTTATTTACCACTTGCTCCTTCCTCGGTTGGCCCGACTACACAACGACGAGAAAATGTTTTCTCTAGAGTTGAGTCGCGCGACAACCCCAAAGTGAAATTAACCCACTCCACCCGCGAATGTTCCTGTCACTTTATATATACATATATATATATACATATATGTAAGTATGTATATATATATATATATATATATATATATCTTTCTCTCTCTCTATCTTACTCTCTCTATCTTTCTCTTTTTACTTTTTTTTCTCTCTCTCCCTTTTAATCGTCTACGTCACTGAATTAATAGCGATCTCAAGCACTTGGGACACGCGCGCGCTTCTCTTTTTCATTCGTCCCCCGACACGCGCGTTCCGCGTCGCCTAAGAGCTTGTTTAAAGGTGCGAGAGGACTCGACGCCGCCCGGAAAAACTTGTCTTCGCGCGCGATACCAGCAGTACGACGACGACGACGACGAGGACGACAACGACGAATACCGCGCCGGCACGTACCAGATGAACGAGAACAACACCGCGACAAACTAAGAGCACAAGTCAACTTCTCTCTCTCTCTATCTATCTCTGTCTCTTTTTCTCTCTTTCTTTTTCTCTTTCTCGGCACGATCCGGTGTCCGGTTCGCTTCTCCCGTATCCTCCTCCAGCACCGGTCGCGCCGATACTACGAACTCCTCGACGCGTTCTCCTCCCTCTCAACGCGAGAAGAGGGAGGTTGGGGAGGACTACCGGGTGGGGGGTGGTGTGAGGTGGGTAAGTAGGTAGGTAGGTAGGTAGGTATCTCTCTCAGTGGTAGGAGAGTCACTCCTCCTACCTACCAAAATATTATCACAGTAATCACCGATAGGTCCCCTTTGTCGATTCAAGAATGAAGTCGATTTATTTAATGGGAATTATTTGCTGTGATCGTTCGCAAATTATTAAACGAAAACAAAAATGAAAGTTAGGAATAGTAGTATAACGATTATTAGAAGACAAAGTATGTTCGGGATAGATTATTATTATTGTTGTTGTTATTGTTGTTGTTGTTGTTATTGTTTATGTCGTCGTTAATAATGTTGATAGTGGGTGCCGAAATTTGCGTGGGTGCGTGTAAGCCCACGATCGTTTCTCTCTCTTTTTCTCTCTCTCTCTCTCTCTTTCTCGTCTTGTCACCTTTTCGTACGTATATATCTCTCTTCTCGTCTCTTTTTCTCTCCAAAATATATCTCGTATAATACCCCTGTGTATTATATATGGAATGACCGCACACATGTATATATTACTTGTATACACGTATCCCTCAAAAACATAGATCTACACATACACGCGTGCACGCATGCACGCATACACATATATGCACATACACACACGCGTGTATCAAACACAGACAAGTCTTTGCGTATCGTGTGTGGGCGCGCGAGTACGCGTCTATCTCTGTTTCTCTTTATCTTTCTCTTTCTTTCTCGTTCTTTCTCACTTGGTTAAGGCGCGCGCGTGCGCGTGTGTGTGTCGTGCGGAGGCACGAGTTAGAGC
>NC_140812.1:8765000-8772500 GCF_050613455.1 Vespa mandarinia | reverse complement strand
GATTTACATCCGAGTGTAATTAAGGGCAATCGGTTTTTTTTTCCTTGTTCTTTTTTTTTTTTTTATTTTTTTTTTTTCCTTACCTTTTTCTTTTCCTTATATTTCAAGTGCCTTTCTACGAATCTAAGAAATATGTTTAACAAATACTGACATTGAAAATAAATGGTAGATTTTATCACAATAAAAATAATATCTCGTGACAAATGAAATAATTAATTAAAAAGACAAGAAAAAGATATTATTCCTTCCTAAAAACGTATAATAATTTCTTGAAACATATTGAATTGAAAACTGACCATATAAAATTTCAATTCGATCAGATAATTATTATTATATCAAAGAGATGTGTAATTTCTAAATTAAAAAAAAAAAAAAAATCAGGATTTGATAGATAGATCCTCAAACAATACAGATATATATATATATATATATATATATATATGTATATATATACTATATATATATATGTACACAGGATGGCTCTGAAAGTTGACTCTTAAATATCCCCCTTCATTAATTTCATTGAATTCATTAATAATACTATCCCGAAATTTCTTCATTAATTTAATTAATAACATTTCTTAAATCTTGAACATTTAGTTAATCAAATATTACAATTAACTTTTTTTTCACTAATATTTTCATTTTTTATCATCGAAGAATTACGAGATGTTTTTAGAAAGATACGATTCGATCTTTATGATCGAAAGAGAAGAGAAAGAAAAAAAAAGAAAAAGAAAAAAAAAGCAAAAAGAAAATAAAGAAAAAAATTGTCAAAAAGTTTGGAAAATATTGCACGTTGTTTTTTTTTTTTTTTTCTTTTAAAACAATACATCAAAACATTCGAATCAATGTGTTGTATATCTCTATAAATAGATGATAATTATTGTGAAGAAAAAAAACAAAAATAAAAACAAAAACAAAAAAAAAAGAGAAAAAAGAAAAAGAAATGAAAATTATGCTCTAGTCAATTTAAAATACATTCCTGTATCTTCTACTAGTAAAACGACGATTCTTCTTATAAGAGTGTCGGTATTTCTTCGATCTGCCGTGAGTCACGATCCATCGAGGCTTTCGCACGTTTTTGCTACGACCGCGACGCGATACGGAGCTCGTCGATTAACGATCATTTCCGCTTGATTCCCGACTAGATATCTTTCGTCTTTTTCTGTCATCTAACTTGATCATCTTCTTCGTCGTATCGATCAGCTATTTTTTTTATGAATTTCGACTTTTGTCTTTTTATATATATATATATATATATATATATATATATATATATATATATATTTTTTTTTTTTTCTTCTCTTTCTTCATTTTTCGTTCTCTCGTAGTTTACATAAGCTTCATTTATATTATTGAAAGTGTAAATATTGAATTTCTCGTTTATTCTACTTTATGATACGTTATAATATAATTAATCAATTTAAATACCCGGCCGATTATTAATCGTTATAAAAAAAAAATCTAATTTTTTATCGGGTCAAGTCAATTTCTTTTCTTATGATTTCAAAATCGAAATTATATATATATACATATATATATGTGTGTGTGTGTGTGTTTGCGTAGGTTCGTAAATCTGCGATTAAATTAAACCAATTAATTGCGATTAATGATAAAATTAATTCTAATGAGAAAAGATAGAAAAAGAAAAAAGAAAAAAGAAAAGAAATATTATTTATTCTGAGAAAATTTATAAAATTTATATTTTGTTCAAGATATCAAAAACAAGATACATCACTACCGAAAGTCCAATAAAGGAAAAAGATATAAATTCAATTAGATGCGATTCATTATATCTATAATGCGAGTAATATAATAATATATATAATAAAACAAAAAAAAAACAAAAAAACAAAAATAAAAACGAAAAAACCAAACGAAAAAGCAAATGAAAAAAAGAAAATTTAATTTTTCTCTGTAATACGATTAACATGAAATTTTTACAAGATCTCAAAACTCGATATATATATATATATATATATATATATATACATATAAAATCCAATAATATAAATAAATCCAATTAGTTACGTTTAATTTTATCTGCAGTGCGAATAATTAATTACAATGACAAAATATATATATATATATATATATATATATATATATATATATATATATATATAGGTAAAAAACAAAACGAAGGAAGAAAAAAATTTTAATTTCTTGTCGTACGATTTACGTGAAAATTTTATCAAAATCACGAAACTGGAATACAAAGATCGGAAATCCGGGTTGGCATTCATTGTCTTCTAATTTTTGTCAACGGAAAAGACAAGAAGAGGGAGAATTAGAAGAAGAAAAAAAGAAAAAAAAGAAACGAAAGAATGTATGCCTGAGTTGCATTTGTATGCGTGAGTATGTGTGTGTGTGTGTGTGTGTGAGAGAGAGAGAGAGAGAAATACATTCGCGTAAGGAGCACGTTAGTTCGCCGTTCGCGGAGGCGTGGAGGTAAATTTATTATCGAGAGAAGTACGGTCTCGGCGTGCTTTCCAGCCGTAATTCACATCGCACTTCCTCGTTTGCCGTCGACCCTTTAAAATGCATAATTTCCATCGAACGAGACGAGCTAAGAGATAGATAGTAATATGTACAACGTAAGTACTCCTCTCTTTGCGGTGATTTTTTTCCTCATCGACTTCTTCTTTCGTAGATCCTCTTTTTCTCGAGACACACGAACACACACACGCGTGCGTGCGTGCGTGCGTGCGCGCGCACATACATACATATATGCACGTACGCGTACACGTATGAACACAAATAAAAAAATTCACACATGACGAAGGTGAACTCACACGAGACGATTACGATGACGTAACGTTCGTTTAATGAATATATAGTTCGCTTGCATAGATAATATTCACGTACATACACACATGATTTCATATATGTATGCATGTATGTATGTATGTATGTAAGTATGTATGTATGTATATAAGTACGTATGGATAGATATATGTATATTACGTGATTATCCACGACGGGTTATTCTCGTGATACGATGAAAGGAAAAGAGAGAGAGAGAGAGAGAGAGAGAGAGAGAGAGAGAGAGAGAGAGAGAGAGAGAGAGAGAGAAAGAAGATTGAAAAAAGGAAGGAGAAAGAGAAAAAGGAAAAAGAAATTAGAGAAAACGGGAGGAAAAGAAAAGGAGAGGAAAGGAGAGAAAAAAAGAGGGAAGGAAAAAAAGAAAAAGGAAAGAAAGGGAAAAAGTATCTTTTGAAAGGCGAGCAATCGGGTAGGGGTGGACGGCGGAGAGGTGGTGGTGTTGGGGGGGGAGGAGGGACAGGGATGTCAGGAGAAGTGTGACGGAACGTGTATGGTGACGATCGTTCGCGTTTCGCGCTTCGTCGACCGGAGATCGACGCGAATCCTAACACGCACGAGGAAATTGCAAAAGGAGCAAAAGTGGGCTTGGATTGAAAGGGATGAGTAGGTATGCAAAGAGAGAGAGAGAGAAAGAGAGAGAGAGAGAGAAAGGAGAGAGATAGATAGATAGATAGATATTAATAAATTCTACGATAGAGACGAGAGAGAGAGAGAGAGAGAGAGAGAGAGAGAGAGAGAGGGAGGGAGAAGTCAGAAAAGCAAACAAATAAAAAAGATGAGAGAAAAAAAATTGGATCGAAAAAAACGAGAAAGAGAGAGAATGAGTGAGAGAGAGAGAGAAAGAGATAGGTAGACAGAGAGAGAGAGAGAGAGAGAGAGAGAGAGAGAGAGAGAGAGAGAGAGAGAGAGAGAGAGAGAGATAGAGATACCTGATGTTGCCCCACTAAAAATACAATCGGCCTATCGTTAACCGGATAAAAATATCTCCCTTATGTAAAACGCCTTTCAGAAATAAGTGCTTTAAAATAGACGAATATAAGCGGGATGTGTGGAAAGTGAGAAAGAAGAAGAAGAAGAAGAAGAAGAAGAAGAAGTAGAAAGACAGGAAAGCCGAAGAGGTATAGAGGGAGGGGGAAAGAAAGGGTGGTTGAAGTATGAGAAGAAGATGATGGTGGTCGTGATAGTGCTGATGATGCTGTTGTTGTTGGTAGTGGTATTTCGTTCGACGAAAGATTTCACGAAGTGTCGAAGGGATGAAGAGAATAAAACAACAAACAACAACAACATCAACAACAACAACAACAACAACAACAACAACAATAATAATAATAATAATAACAACAACAGCAACAGAAAGAGAAAGAAAAGAGAAAAGTAAAGGAAAAAAAAAAAGAAGGAAATATAGAAAAAGAAGAAGACGAGGGAAAAAAAAGAAGGAGCAAGTGAGTGGAGTGAGGGAGAAAAAAAAGGAAGAGAGAGAGAGAGAGAGAAACAGAGACAAGTCCTATCATCGATAACGAGGAGATTCTGATTTACCTGACTTCTTCGAAGAGACGGCGTGAAAAAGATCACGATCGCGCGATCTCACGAGGCGTCCATCGTGTGTGTAGTAACATTGCGAGTTTCCTCTCTCTTGCTTCGGAGATCAACGGATCAACATCCGAGAAGAACGATCTGCCGCGTAAATGCACGAAGAGGGAACGAGTACGAACGAACACGGGCGAGCAAACTCGAACGAGTGAAAGAAAGAGATAGATAGTTAGATAGAGAGAGAGAGAGAGAGAGAGAGAGAGAGAGAGAAAGAAAAAGAGAAACAGAGAGAGAGAGAGAAAGATAAAGAGATATCCTTCGCACGCTTAATCACCGTAGATTCGATTTTAATTCATGACTCGTTCATGAGAGTAGCAATTCGAGAGAAAGAGAAAGAGAGAACGAGAGAGAGAGAGAGAGAAAGAGGGAGAGAGTATGCTAATTCGATCGAGCGACGCGAAGGAGATACGCGTTCTCCGTCGCCGGTCGAATCCGACTGACTTGAAGGAGCCTTCGAACGGCATATGCCCGTCTTCAGACTATTTTTGACTCGCGTGCCTTATCGATCTCTCTCTCTCTCTCTCTTTCTTTCTTTTTCCATCTCTTTCTCCTATTTGATTTGTATTCTCTTTCTCTTTCTCGTAACCACGTGGCAACGAATACCATTGAATACCAATGAATACCATTGCTCTTTACATTGATCTCTTACATACGTATTTACGTAAGTATTTACATTGTGTACATACGTGTATGATTTGTTAGAGATTGACAGTGAGAGAGAGAGAGAGATAGAGAGTGATTGAGAGAGAGATTGAGAGAGAGAGAGAGAGAGAGAGTGATTGAGAGAGAGAGAGAGAGAGAGAGAGAGAGAGAGTGATTGAGAGAGAGATTGAGAGAGAGAGAGAGAGAGAGAGAGAGAGAGAGAGAGAGAGAGAGACGTGCTTACCGGCTCAGCGCGTCGCGGTGTCGTCCATGCACTTGTGTAGATGTCAAAGTCAAATCGCGTGGTGCCGCGAACGATAGATAGAGAGAGAGAGAGAGAGAGAGAGAGAGAGGGTAAGAAAGAGAGTGTAAAAGAGAATAAGAGAAAGAGAGAGAAAGAGAGAGAAAGAGAGAGTGAGAGAAAGAGAGAGTGAGAAAGAGAGTAAGAAAGAGAGTGAGAGTGAAAGAGAGAGAGAGAGAGAGAGAGAGAGAGAGAGAGAATCGGCCGAACGAATTTACGGGCGCAACACGACTCGATTTACGCGCGCTCCCTCCCACGCACGATTACGCCGAGCTTAATTTTAACCCCTTAACTTTTCTTACGGCCCGCCGGCGCATAATACCTACCAATACATATGTACATACATGTGTATATATATATATATATATATATATATATATAGATACATACCAAACCCACTAAACTCGGCCTACTACTGCTCTCCGATAGGAGATTTTTTCTTTTCTTTTCATTCGTTCCTTCTTCTTTCGCTTTTGTTTTTGTTTTTGTTTTTTTTTTCTTTTTTAAATCATTTTCCCTCCAATTTTTCGCCTTTTTCTTTTTTTTTTCTTTTTTTCTTCTTTTCCTTTGTTCTATTTCCTTGTCCTCAGTTCTTTGCTTTTTCCCTTCTTCTCGTCTTGTTCCTTCCCCATTTTCTCTTTTCGGCCTCTTCTTCCTCTGTTTTTTCTTGTCCTATTCCATCCTGCCCTTTTAATATCTGCATCGATCGGATTTTACGTCGTATCGTAGATTTGAATAGGTTTGTTAGGGCCAATGGTCGTTCGGATATGACCTTGGATCCTTTGGATCCTTTTAATATAAAATGTCACATTGTATTCGCCTGTTGACTCGATGCATTCGATCGGAGAATATGCGTTTCGATGAAAATCGTGTTCTATATATATATATATATATATATATATATATATATATATATATTATTTGGAATAAAGTTATTTGGATTAATTTCGTTTTTCCTTCATTTATAAGCTACGAGGAGAGATTTCTATCGATAAGGGTTGATGGTGTTAATGGAATGAATGAGGGCATTGGTGGAATGAGAATGGGGATGAGGAAAGAGGACAAAAAAAAATCGATTACATTTTATCCTCCTTCCTATTTACAATTTCATTTTTAACTTCATAAACACGATTATAATCTAAATAATCGATATCACATTTATAAAACGAATTATAAATTTTCTTTAAAGAATATTTTCGTATACGTAACATGCATACGTACATGCATACATATGCAGATTATATACGTAAAGAGAGAGAGAGAGAGGGAGAGAGAGAGAGAGAGAGAGAGAGAGAGAGAGAGAGAGAGGAAACACGGAGTAAATTACTTTTTGACTCGTGAGAACATTCGGTTTCATTATTGTTGCAGAACTATTTTTGATGCAGGCAGGCCCTATCGATTTCTAAGACTCTCTCGTTTATTCGAAGCCACGTGGATATCGATACGCTTCGTCCGTGCACTTGAACGTCGTCGTCGTCGTCGTCGTCGTCGTCGTCGTCGTCGTCGTCGTCAACGAGAAAAGGAGTTATACACTCTCCTATTTTCTCTCACTTCCTCTCTCTCTCTCTCTCTCCCTCTTTTTCTCTCTCTATCTCTCTATCTTTCTCTCTCTCTCTAGCGGACGTAGTCTTATCGGTCGATGCTGACGTAGATCGTTCCTACGTCTACGGGTTATTCGTAGACGATAAGGGCGTTCCGTGCAACCAGGTGCGCTTATTTTTGCACGACAGGTTTACCCGCTCTGTTATCTACATATGTACGTAAGTACATCTATGTATGTTACATACGTTAGATACTTATACTCGTTCTATATCTATATGTATATATATGTATGCATGCATGCACGCATGCATGTATGTATGTATATATATACATATATATATATATATATATATATATATATATATATATATGTATGTATGCATGTATCTATGTGAGCGTATTTTATGTATGTATACGTACGTATGTATGTATGTATATATGTTTACGTGTATGTGTAAGAATTTTCACAACGATAGACGAGAATATCCGTAGAATCCAACGTCGCTCGTTTTCGCACGCGTCATTTACGTTACGCGCGTAAGCGTATCGATCTTCGTGAAACATCGCCACGATGTCGTCTCGTTCATATACGTACA
>NC_140812.1:8760000-8762500 GCF_050613455.1 Vespa mandarinia | reverse complement strand
TTTTATCGCATATTTATATAACAACGATCGTTAGCAATAAGAATCATATACAGTTTGACACTTCGTGAATGTGAATGCGTACATATGTACATTAAAAAAAAAAAAAAAAAAAAAAAAAAAAAAATACATTACAAATGAAAATGATGTTATTGAGCTCAGATAAATCTTCAATCGAACAATGCTTATATATATGTATATATATATATATATATATATATATATATATATATATATATATACATATATAATCCAATGAGGTAGCTCATATAAACATTTTTTTTTCTTATCCGTACAGATAGACACATACACATACACGCATGCATCTATGTCTAAGAACATTTCAAAAGATAGATTATTAAAAATAAAAATAAAAAAATGATGATTTTGAGCCAGCAGATCAATCTCTATCATACAATACTTATATATGTACATATATAATTCAATGTGATTTCATGTAAAGACATTTATTTATTTTATTCTCTCCTTTCTTTTTCTTTTCTTTCTTTTTTTTTTTTCTTTTCTGGAAGTTATGTCAATCGTATTGCTCGAAATACCGGAAACCCTTGTGTTGGAGAATATAATATACGATGGGCAAAAAAGATGTCTCTCTCTTTCTCTCTCTCTCTCTCATAAATTATCACGAACCATTAAGCTTCGTCAGAGTTCATCGTTCGATGTTCACGATCCAACGATAGGGAGTCCTGATCGCATGTAAATGTACTCGAGCAAGCGATAGTTAGCTACCGGTCGTTCGATAACATCTCGACGAGCATTCGAACTTCCTCCATGGATTGTCGGCGAGAACTATCTTTTTAAATAATTTAAGGAACTATCTCGGATAAATTCTCTTTAAATTTTCTTTTCTAAGTTATCCCAATGTCCCACCGCCCTACTTTAACTTCACTCCTTCTTTTATTATCGCTCATCCTCCAACGTCTCATCCCCAATCCTTTCCCAAAAAGGTTTCCATTTTTTTTTTAAATGAATTCAACGGAGAGGTTTGATTAAAAGAACGATACACTTTCGTCGTACTAACGACGACACTGATAAATCGTTCTTACCATCGAAAGAAACTAATTCTAGGAGGAGTTCATGGGAAGTTTATAGAGTTCATATATATATAAGCTCAACGACCTGTTGAATGTGTTCGCGTTCGTTTCTTTTTCTCTTTCTTTTTTCTTTTTTTCTTTTTTTCTTTTTCTTTTTTTTTCAATTATGATATATATATATATATATATATATATATATATAAGCATGTAGATGTATAATAGAAAATATATATGAAATGTATAAAGCGACGTAATAAATATATGTTGCCATGTAAAAATATATTTATGAAATATATTTGCGAAATATTTATGCCGTAATAATATATATTATTCTTCTAAATGATAGTAACTTAAACTATATAATAATATAATATAGATATATAGAATATAATATAATATAGATAATTTTTGTAAATTAGAATCAAAGATAATTTCATTTTGTGGTAAGATCCGATGATAATTATTTTAAATCGATTTTGATGGAATCTATTAATAATATTTTTTCATCAATTTTTTTTTTTTCTTTATAAAAATCTAATATCTAATAATAAAGATTTTCAATTAATTTTTTTTAAAAAGGATCTAATAGTAAAAATTTTCAATCAGGGTTTTTTTTTATTTTTTAATACCATTTAAATTTAATGAAATTGTCAATTGAAGATTAAAAAAAGTAATCCAATGATAGAAATTTTTAAAATAAATTTTAACGTAAGATATTTATTTATTAATTATAACAAGATTTTTGTATCAACTCGATTTTTAATCAAATCTAACCTATGACATTTTTAGGTTAATTATAATAAGATTAGATAAGAAAAAAAAAAGAAACATTAAACGATTGATACATTCCTACCTTCCATTTTAATTAAATTTAAAATAATTAATTATTTTTATTACTGCCTTTATATTTCTTTACTTTTTGTTTTCAATTGAATTATTTCCGTGTATATAAATAATTTGGATCGGCTCGTTGTCTATCTAATATTAAAAATAGAAAGAAAAAAAGGAAAAAAGAAGAAACAACATAACGCTAATCAATCGAATATATCAATAAAATATATTTCTATATAAAAATCTCATAAATCTCATATTAAACTATTAATAATATTTTTATATAAAAGTCGTATTTACAAATATAATATTTTTATATTATTTTATTTATTATATAGTATATACATATATATATATATATATATTTTTTTTTTTATTTTATATAATATTTTTATATTATTTGTATTTTAATACAAACGTAAAAGGACAAATAATATTCTCGTAGAAATGATATTCCAAGAACAGAACAAACAAATTTCTAAACCATAAACGATTGATATTAAACTTTCAAACAAACGATAAATCGTAAACTTTAGAAATAAATGTCTCTCGTAATAGTAGAAAACTTATTTCGAGTTTCATGTCGAGCACATAGACATAGAAGTAGAGAAAAGGAAATG
>NC_140812.1:8750000-8755000 GCF_050613455.1 Vespa mandarinia | reverse complement strand
AATTAAATTGATATTTTTATTAGACTTGTCGATTATAAAAGAATAATAAATAAATGAATGAATTAATTAATTAAAACAATAGGAACAACAGAATTTTCTTATACTGTTTACTCAAATTTAAAAAAAAATATATTTATATACATATATATACACATGTATAAATATATAATGTATACTTTGTATCAATATGAAATTCACCTAACTCGTTTCTAGAGTCAATATATATATATATATATACACCTTTTTTTTCTATTTTCTTACATAAGTTTTCTAAAAAAGGAGCAAAAAGATAATATCGTATTATAAAAGAAACAAAAAGAAAATTCTAAATAAATAAGAGAATATAGATAAAATAAAAAAAAAAAAAAAACAAAAAAAAAGAAAAGAATAAATAAGTAAATAAAACAAATAACGTAATTCGTACAAACAAATTCGTTTTTCCGTCCTATCAAAGAAAAGAAATTCGACGAGATATTCTCACGGATAGAGCCATTTACTTGTACTTCTAATCATGCACCATGACAATCAGAGACGAGACGCACGTGGAATTAAGCAGTAGCGTCCTTTAACCTTTGGCACCCGAGACACGTCTATGACGCGTGGCTCGACGACCATTCGACATCTTCTTTTTGCTCTCTCTCTTACTCTCTCTCTCTTTCTCTCTCTCTCTCTCTCTCTCACTCTTACACAAACACACACAGACACATATATGCACGCACACATTTATACACATAGTCTTTCTCTCTTACTCAACGTCACTCGATATTTCTTATTCTCGAACTCGTCACACACGTCACGTTCATTCATAATATCATTGAAAGTTTTTACTGAAGGTCGAGAAAATCGACGCACGTAGAAAAAAAAATTTGTTCGAATACAATTTGTTATTATTGATCGAATGATAAAAGGAGGCATTCAAAGAGAGAAAGAGAGAGAGAGGGAGAAAGATAGAGAGAGAAAATCATCGTAGGAAATATCAGCGACGTTCGCGATCCGACGGCAACACGATTCGCTCAGTTTTGCATCGGACACGTTGCTTGCTGACGTTTTTTTTTTATTAAAACATAAAAAAAAAAAAAAAACAAAATTCGTTAAAAATAAGACTATTTAACTATTCGATTCGCTTTGTTTTTCCATTGCAAAATTTTCATGTGACAAAAAAAAAAGAAGCAAAAAAACCAAAAAAATATTATTCCACGTATGAAGTAAATGCTGAAGTGAAAAAATTTATCAAATTATTACGCGTTACGTTGTTTCGCGAAAAAAAGAACAAAAAAAAAAAAAAAAAAAAGAACGAACAACAACAAAAAAAGAAAAACAATTGCAAAGACGATTTAAACGTAAAATTTTAATAATATAAAAATTATTATATCGTAAAGATTGATTTATATAAAAATTCTTATATTGTAAAAATTAAATTTTATAGGAAAGTAATATTATAACAGGTATGAAATAAGTATTAAAGTGAAAAAAAAATAAAAGAAAAAATAGAAAAAAAATAACAAATAATGGAAAGATCATATCTATTTACATTTTAAAAATTTGTCGAATTATTGCACGTATATGCATCTTATATCGCGTATCGAAATATAAAACATATTGCAAAGACGATTTTAATAGTGTTAAGTGCATGATTTTGTGTCGTAAAATTTGTATAAAAAAGATTTGTATGAAGAAAAAGAAAGAAAAAGAAAGGATATATTATTAATCCAGATACAAAAGTAAATATCATAAAGTAAAAACAATGATAAAAATTATATTGTATTATTATTTGTTCTTTCTCCTTTTTTTTTTTCTTTAGCAGCAAATTTATAATATCTTAACTTATTTGACTTTTTTTTTTTTTTGTTATTTATTTCTTTCTTTCTTTCTTTTTCATTATTCTTCCATCATATTCATCCAGTGTATACATTCAAACGTTAAAAAAAAAAAAAAAGAAAAAAAGCAAAGTAGAAATCCTTTAAATAGTCCTGTTTAAAATCTTTATATCTATATAATAGATCGTTCGGTCGATCTTTCATCGATCTTAGTTATACTTCTTTTCCTAACGACATTCAATCGTATTCAAAGTCAAATTTCAAATGATTGAGAACTTATATAAGTGCTCGATATCCAAGATAATTTAATTGTAAACCAATAGGCGGGCTATAAAAAGAATTTATAAATGTCTTACGATTGAATTTAAATGTTTAATCCATAGGATTTAAGATATATATATATATATATATATATATATATATATATATATATATATATATATGCATATATATAATTGCATAGGATCGGAACAGAAAAAGGATCCTTACGAGGTGGATGGAATTAAAAAAAAATAAATAAATAAATAAATAAAAAAAAAAAGAAAATAAAAAAAGGAAAAAAAATCTTGATTACGATCCACGATAAGATTCACGATCGTACGGATTTACGACGGAGATCGAATTTTCATAGTGATCGTTATTATACTTTCACTTCTTATTTTATATTTCTTTTATTCGTATTATTTCTCTGTTGTTTATTATTTATATTATATATATACATATATATATATATATATATATATATATATTTTATGTGAGCGTATTATAACAGTGTGCAAGCATAATCTAATACAAATCATGTGTAAATATTAATATACATATATATCTACATAGGATATATATATATATGTATGTACTACGATTTATAGATATGCGTATAGTACGTAAAGGACTAGGAAACATGCTCGATCAGAAACATCAACGAAGCTTAGCGAAGCGAAACATTCATAAAAGGCACCAAAAGCGAAGTAGCCCCGGCATATTGAGCACATTATTATTTTCATGGTGTCGTATCAATTGCGATGGAGCCCCATGTACAAAGAGGAATGCTGGTTAACTAGCGATCGTAAATAATGTGTTGGTAATATTCACGAAGAAAGAGCAAGAGTAACAGAAAGTAACAGAGAGAAAGAAAGAAAGAAAAAAAGGGAGAAAGAAAAAAGTAAAAGAAAAAGAAGAAGAAGAGAGAGAGAGAGAGAGAGAGAGAGAAATTCGAAGTTCAATTCGCGAAAGCATCGAAAATTACGAGAAACTACATTCCACATAGTTTTCTTTCGCAAAGTAAAATAAACGTCATTGACACGTTCGCTGAATTTCACTTAAAGCATTTCTAAATATATATATTTATATATATATATATATATATATATATATATATATATATATATATATACCTTCATTTCACACATCTGATTCTAAATAAGATGACAACAATAATAGTTATAGGTTTCTCTTACAAGGAAATATTTTCATAAAGACACAGAAATAACAATAAATATTTTCTATTCTCTACTATTTATTATAGGTATCAGTATTTTTATTTGTTAATCAATGTTGAAATATATCGTTAAATAAATGATATCTCGATTAATATCTTAAATGCGATAAAGTATCGACAGATAAGTAATATAAAAATAAATAGTACGAATAATTATCTTGGTTGTATTTTTTCTCCTTCTTTCTTTTTCTTTTTCTTTTCTTTTTTTCTTTTCTTTTTATTTTTTTTCCCTTATTTATTAAAAATACCGACCGTCCATTTAAAATACTGACAAGTTATTTATTTAATACTTAAACATATTTTAATTATAAAATATTTTCCAAGTATTATCGATTAATCGTTATAAATAATATCGACGTACTTATATCACCGATTATTTTTTTTTATTTTTTAATACACATTTACAAAAAAAAAAAGAAAAAATATTTAAAAAAATATTTAAGAAAATATACTATACCCTAATAAATAGCAGGCATTTTTAATCGAACTTCGAAAGAAAATAAAATACATTTATAGTCTTCTTGAATGATCTCTCGGTATATTGGAATAAAGTGTTACAAAAAAAAAAAAAAAAAAAAAAAAAAAAAAAAAAAAAAGAAAAAATGATGGAATCAAAAGGAGGAACTTCTCGACAAAAACAAAAACAAAAAGAGAAAAAGAAAAACAGGAAAAAAAAATAAATAAAGAAATAAAGTGGAAAGAAAAAGGCAAGAATCTCGAAAGACTATAAGAGAAATCGATTTCTACGAAAAGTATTCGTTTATTATTCGATCCGATCGAAGGAATCTTAAAGGAAATAAGGAAAGTGCAAAGATATCAATGTAGGAAATGATATCGATGTTGGAATGGCAAAGAACCCTTAGAATTTTAAGAGAGCCTTCCAACTTCGAAGGCAAAGAGGCACGTATGTATCTACTCGCTAGGCACGTTCGAGTGGTGACAAGAAACTTAATAGCCGGTCTAGAAATACAGGTTTTAACGTAGCGGTCGTAAAGATCGATTACCTTAGCCGCGGAGTGTTTAGATCGACGCTAATACCGGTAGCCGCCGCGCGTGTGTATCGCCGACCAAGCGCTGCTTCCCCCGAGCGAAAGCTGAAAAATGTTGTTGGGGCGCGTACAGCCCATGATACATATACAAATATCATATATATATATATATTCTATATCTTATATATATATACACTATACATATATGTACAAATATATAGATATATTATACATATTTATATTATATATATATATATATATATATATGTATGTATAATATATGTAAAATGTATATATATATATAAATGTGTATATATATATGTATATATATATATATATAAATATTTCTCTACGTTCTCGTCGGTGCTACTGCAATCCATAAAGAAATTCTTTCGTTTCGTCGTCGTCGTCGTCGTTGTCGTCGTAGTCGTAGTCGTACGAGATAAGGATAGTACGAGCAGCAAACGTTAAGAGAGTCCGGGACACATCGGCGAGTCGACATATTTCACGAGGTTGCCACGACAAATCACGTTTCCCTCGGCACCACCGACGTGGCGCGGTTACGGTTCGCGGATTGCTTCGAGACGCGTCTTTCGCCTTGCCGAGAATAAGAGGAGAAGAAGAAGAAGAAGAAGAAGAAGAAGAAGAAGAAAGTGGAGAAGGAGGAGGAGAGGGAGAAGGAATGCTAACGAGAGA
>NC_140812.1:8700000-8745000 GCF_050613455.1 Vespa mandarinia | reverse complement strand
AGGGGTATAATTGGCTCCTTAACTGCAGGGTTCGGCGCATGCCACGAGCCTGTTACAGTTTAAACGATCGTGTAACGGATCATCCGTGAGATTCGCCAGATATAGTACAAAAAAGAAAAAGAAGAAAAAGTAAAAGAAGAAGAAGAAGAAGTAAAAAAAAGAAAGAAGAAGAAGAAGAAGAAAAATAAAAGGAAAAAGAAAAAGAAACTAAAAAAATCTATATGTACGTTTGTACACATGTGTGTGTATGTGTGTATGTGTGTACGTACGTATGCATGTGTGTATGTAAAATGATGTAAGACGATCATCACGAATATATACATCCTCTTTATTACTAATCGATCATTAATTTCTTTTTCTCTCGTCTCAAAAATCATACAAGATTTTTTTTTCGTCTGTTTCATATTTCATAAGAAATTTCATAAGAAAGAAAAGAAAAGTGAAAAAAACAAAAGAGAAAAATCAGAAATGAATTACAAAATCGAAGAAAAAATGACAAAATGAAAAAATACAGAAGGAAAAAAAAAGAAAAAAAAGGAAATAAATGAAAGTAATATTACAATGGAGTCAATGATGCGTCGACAAACGAACAAACGAAAAATAAACGAAAGAAATATTACGAACTAATGGATTACTAATGATTCTAATTCAATAATGATACAACATGCGAGGATTAAAGTTTCGGGTGTGAAAAAGAAAAAAAAATGAATCGATTTCTATTATACCATATTCATTCAAGCAAATTTCCAAGATCTTATCACATCTCAATTTGTACGGATGAATTACTTTTACGCGGTTTCGATTTTTATTTTTCAATCGTCACACTCGCAAACAAGAATCCACCGTAGCCAGTGAGTTTATCAAAACACAAAGGAATTCTTATTAGATCGAAAGTAATACGTGCGCGTCGATGGAAGAAATAATTGATACGTTGGTAGTTAATAATTAGTATATTGATACGAACAAAAAAAAAAAAAAAAAGAAAAGAACAAAAAAACTCCCATATAAAAAGAGAATCTCTATTGATTATGCCTTTATGAATTACTTTTCTAAAATCTTGGTAAAATGATGAATAATTATGAATATATATTATCAATGCATAAGTGATGAAGCGATGAAAAAAAAGTTATCGGGTTCTGATAATTCGTGAAAGCGGGATTGTGTTGAATAGAATAAGGAGGGGATGACGGGGAACGGAGGGGGATGTTTGTATGTACGCGTCTAACGCACTAAGTGCACCCCGCGCTTCTTCTAATCGTAGATTACCAGCGGCGAAACGTTCTCTTCTTGTTCAATGTTATAACGGCATGACCGAATAAAGCTACGAGGTCGAAGTTAATAGTTGCAAGTGTGAAAGGAAAGAAGGAAGAAAGGAAGAGAAGAGAAGAGAGGAGAAGAGAAGAGAAGAGAAGAGTAGGGTAAGGTAAGGTAGGTAAGGGAAGGGATAAGGGTAGGGAAGAAGAAATAAATTTAAAAAAGAAAAGAGGATGAAAATAGAAGAAGAAGAAGAAGAAGAAGAAGAAGAAGAAGAAGAAGAATTAATAGAACGAAAGAAGAGATAGAGAGAGTGAATGAGAAATTAAAAGAAAAATAACACAGATTGAAAGTCGATCGATTAGACGTAAAAATAAAAGCTAAGATAAGATTCAGTTTGAATTGGTGACGGAAGAGGAAGAAGAACGAGAAAAAGAAAAAGAAGAAGAAGAAGAAGAAGAAGAAGAAAAAGAGATGGAAGAAAGATGAGGTGGGGAAGAAGAAGAAGGAGGAGGAGGAGGTGGAGGGGGAGGAGGAGGAGGAGGAGGGTGAAGAATACAACAACGACAACGACAAAAACGACGAGAACGGCGATCGTGGAAGTGGAGGCGCAGTCACGGGCGCTCGCCATATCTGGAGAGACTATCCTACGTGGGCTCGAACCTTGCCTCACCTCTCCTCCTCCTCCTCCTCCTCTTCCTCCTCCTTCCTTCTTACCTCCCTTTCAACCTTCCATCCCTCCTTACCCCCGCCTGTTCAATCGAGCAAACACACCTTTTTAGCGGCATTACATTAATATCGTAATGACATAGAATCGAAAGAGAGAGAGAGAGAGAGAGAGAGAACGAATCGTTCGATTCTATGTATATGTGCGCGTGTACGTGCGTGTGCGTGTGCGTGTGTGTGTGTGTGATTGGGATTTACCATTTTTAGAGAGAATGGCCAATAAGAGGGGTGTCATGGAAATAATGAGACGTAACTCTTTAATAATTCATTTATTAATCTAGGATTAATCATATATTTATCTTCGATATAATCGAATAGAAACTATTTAAATGATCGACCTGTTTCGACGCTTCGTTGATCACGGAATTAAGATCTATGTAAAAACGTCTAACGTGTTGCTAAACACGGCGTACCTTAGTAATATCGTTCCATTTAAATTATGATACTTATGATATAAAGATGATACGATTAATATGATTTCTTCGGTGCACTTTCAAATATGGATCACGATACCATTTTATATATATATATATATATATATATATATATATATATATGTATATACACATACACATGTAATGAGTAACGTTATTAATGTTTCTCGGAATAATATTTCATATTCATGATTTGTGATTTTATATATATATATATATATATATATATATATATATATATGTATATATGTATGTATGTATTGCTGACGAACAAATCGACGAAGTTTCAAGGAACTTACTCAAAGACGTCCTCTTCCTTTTTGACCACCAACCACAGAAACTGCAGCCATATATATATATATATATATATGTATATATATATGTATATATATATGCTCACTGTCATCAAGAACTTTCTATCCTTGTTTTGTTTACAAAGCCATCGAACGAATGAATCCGCGAAATTTTTATATTCACACAAAGGAAATGGCATTCTCACTAATATTCTATCTCGTAGAAGAAGTTATCTCCGTGCCGTGAATTATTTTCTTCTTTCCCCTATTTTTCTCTATTATTTGTTTACTCTTTTTTTATCCTTTACCTTTAAAAAATGATATGATCATCTCCATTTCATTTAATAATAAAAAAAAAAAGAAAAGAAAGAAAAAAGAGAGAGAAGAAAAATTCAAAAGCTCTTATCACAAAGATAAGTAGATGGATGTACTCAATTTGATCCACTTAAATATCAATGTATGATATAATACGTACTTTTGTATATTGAAAAAAAGAAAAAACGACTTGATAAATTTGTATAAATATATTAAACGCGCGTATGGAATAAATAATAACACATATAATATATATTAATATTAAATATTGTATCTATAAATTTTCATCATTATCTTGATTATATTATACATTAATTATCTTAAATGTACATTTAATAAGTAAATATAAATTATCGGTAATGACTTTAACAGAATCATTATTCCAATGAAATATCTCGATTATACGTGATATTTAATAAATAACGTAAATTCATTCTTTCGGTTTAACATCTTACAGGCGTAAATAATATTTCTCGTTAATTAATATTTCGATATATTTAAAATTGTTGAAAGTATTATTTTCTCTCTTCTTAGATTTTCATACGCACATACAAACACATTAACACATTCACACACACACACACATACATTATAAAAGCCATACTCACAAATACTAACAAATTATCTACGTTCATCCATCGTAAGATACGATTCAGCAACTTGACTATAAGTCATAAAGAGAATCTCTCTCTCTCTCTCTCTCTTTCTCTCTTTCTCTCTCTCTTTCTCTCCTTCTTCTTCTCTTTAGTCGAAAGGTCTGAAAAACAGTCCCGCACAGAAAATGATTCGAAGCAGGCGACTAATAAGTTATCGTGCGATTTACAAGGCACAAGAAGCGCTTCTCTCTCTTTCTCTCTTTCTCTCTTTCTCTCTCTCTCTCTCTCTCTCTTTTTCTCTCTCATTCTCTCTCATTTCTCGGTGGACCGATGCGGTATCCAGTTGGATACCGCTAACTGTTTCGTATAGAGCTCGGATGATCATTTGTCTTCTTCAGGAGAAGAACAATGACGCGAACATCACGGTGTCCAAGAGATTCTTCATATAACGTGGCACGAGCCACCTTTGAGATATCGTTTCTTTCGACATCCTTCGAGTAGAGGTAAGCGTTCCTGATGAGCTTGACGAAGGTATCTCGCTGTGATTACCACTAAGGGGAAGAACGACCACCATCAACGGGTGCGGACGCGCACAAACAACGCAAGAAACATCTTCTCTCTATCTATCCTTTTTTTTTTTTTTTGTACATATCTTTTCTCTTTCTCTCGTTTTTCTTTCCTTTTCTTTCTTTCTCTTTTTTGCTTCTTTTGTTTTTCTTTTTTCTGTATTTTTTTTTCTTTTCTTTTTTTTTTTTTTTTTTTTTTTCTACTTTTATTTCATTCCTTTTAAAATCGCGACGAAGTCGCGCATCGTGGTAGCGATCCACGAACATCCGGTTAACGTCGACTCGATAAATATCGATTTATCTTTAACGATGGATCGATTCCTTGTCCGTCCGTACCAACGACGAATCCACCGACGTAGTATTTTATTGTTTGTTTCTTTGTTTTCTTTTCTTTTCTTTTCTTTTCTTTTTTTTCCATTTCGGACTACCTCGACGACGGCCAAATCTTATCACATTTGAATCGCATCGACGTTTCCTCTCGTCGTTCTTTAGTTTTCGTTTTTCTAACAATTGCGATCTTCCCTATTCCGTTAATTGTTTGCTGCAACTTCACGTTTGATATCGATGAATATTTATTATTTTTTATTTAATGACGATGAATTATTTCTTTTTTTTTTTTTTTTTGAAGAAGTATCTCTCGAGCACGTGCACGAACGTATTAATAATTGTCATCAATCGGTGTTAATCGTTCGATCGCAGAAACGTTTTTAGCTTGATTACGAGAGAGAAATTGGATCTATAATTTTATATATTATCTTTGTTTTTTTCTTTTTTTCTTTCCGCCTCTTTTTTTTATTTTTCTTTTTTTTTCTTTTTTTTGTTTAAATAAATCATACGCGTGTCCCTCTTGTTTTATTACAATAATTTTTATATAAAAAAAAATTTTTTCTTTTTTTTTTTTTTTTTATAATACATTAATAATCACAGATATAATATTTACAAATAATATTACAATCTGGTACTGGTGCATTTCATTCTTATTGATAAATATATAAACGTGATATCGATTTAAAATATGATAGGATTTATAGTTGATACGGATTTTATTTTACGTTAAGTGTAATACGAATTTTAAGAAAAAGGAAAAAATAAAAAAGAAAAAGAAAAATCGACGTCAACTTCTTCCGATAGAAATATTGAATTAACAACAATTCGACGATGTAATTTTAGTCTAAATTTTTGTATACTCAAAAAAACTAGATATCTATCTCTTAGGATATTTCATGCTCCTATTTAATTATCAAAGATTTATATTAAACGATGAACGATATTGAAAATTTTTAATCGGAATTTCTTTAACGAACTTATGTCAATTCGTTGTCGCGATTATTAGTGAGAAAGTATACCAAAAAAAAAAAAAAAGAGAAGAAAAGAAAAGAGAAAAAAAAAGAAAAGAAAAGAAAGAAAATTAAAAGAAGCGAAGGAGGATGAAAATTTTATATAAAAAAAATATGTAATATCCTCGGCAAATTACAACGAGATAAATACGATCGATTACTACGAGATAACGTCGTTAATGTATACATACATATATACATACGTATACAGACGTATATAGACATATATAAATTATATAACAAAGATAGAAAGAAAAACATGATTTTAACTAAGGAATAAGCAAATAGAATAAAGGCAAGTAAGAAGAGTGCACCTTCTTCTGGAAGAACGGCGTCTCTGACGGGAGTATATCCGCTCTCTCCGGGAGAGACATAATTCGAAATTGTCGGCTGGGTCAAAGGGCAGGGCCCGGCTACTTGAGCGAGTTGACTCTACCGCTCTTCGGGGTCACGTGCCACGGCTGCTGCTGCGGCTGCTGTTGCTGTTGCTGGTGTTGGTATTGGTGCTGGTGCTGTTGCTGATGGTGATGCTGCCGCCACTGTAGTTCCTCCTTTCCTCCTCCTCCTCCTCCTTCTTCTTCTTCTTCTTCTTCTTCTTCTTCTTTTTCTTCTTCTTTTTAACCGGACAACATGAACGAGAAAAAAAAATAAAGAAAGAAAGGAAGGAAGGAAGGAAGGAAAGAAGGAAAGCAAAGAAGAAATATAGAAAGAAAAAAGAAAAGATTAAAAAGAAGAAGAAGAAGAAGAAGAAGAAGAAGAAGGAAAGAAGTCAAAAGAAAAATAAAAAGAAGAAGAAGAAGGAAAGAAGTCAAAAGAAAAATAAGAAGAAAAAGAAAAAGAAGAAAAAAAATTATCTATATATATATATATATATATAAAGGAAGGACAAGTTAGTCGGCGTGTCGTTTTAAGGATTACCACCAATAAGTTCTGTTCCGGCGCAAGTGGAAAGGTCACAAGTTTAGTAAGTAAAAGGATACTATAAGTTGAGGGAATAAGAAGGAAGAAAAAGAGAGATGAGTATAAGACTTGACAGGGGGGAGGGGGGGGCGAGGAAGGGGGGGGAAAGAGGATAGAAAAAACAAAAAAAGAGGGGAAAAGAAAAGAAAAAGAAGAAGGAAAAGAAGAAAAAAGAATAAAGAAGAGGAAAACGAAGAAGACGAAGAAGAAGAAGAAAAAGAAGAAGAAGAAGAAGAAGAGACACTCGAAGCGTCCCTAAAGGCCCGCGGCTGTTCGCAGTGACCTCATCGGATGTGGCTCTGATTTGCTCAATTCGTCCACGACGTTCCACGTTCGCGGCTGCCGGAGAAGTTGCTTGCTTGCGCGCGCGCGAGATATAAAGAGAGAGAGAGAGAAAGAGAGATAGATAGATAGATAAAAAAGAGAGAGAGAGAGAGAGAGAGAGAGAGAGAGAGAGGAACCCGTACGGCGATTGCTATCGTCTTAGCCTCATTATTCCATTATGATGGCGTGTGGCGTGTGCCGTACCCCATTCGCCCTGGCTTGCCTTGCCTCGTATAGCTCGCTGCGGGCGCCTCTCTTTACTCCTCTCTCTCTCTCTCTCTCTCTCTCTCTCTCTCTCTCTCTCTCTCTATTTCTCTTGTCTCAACACTAAAGGATAAAAGAAAAAGAGAGGAAATGAACCAGAGAGAGAGAGAGAGAGAGAGAGAGAGAGAGAAAAATAGATAGATAGAAACACTGGCACATTCTCTTTCATTGTCTCTCTACGTGGCATCAGCAACAGCAACAGCAACAGTAGAAGTAGAAGTAGAAGCAGAAGCAGAAGCAGCGACTTCTCTCTTTTCTTTTACGAGAGAGAGAGAGAGACAGAGAGAGAGAGAGAGAGAGAGAGAGAAGAGATGCGTGTATATGTCGGTTCTTCTTTCTCTCTCTCTCTCTCTCTCTCTCTCTCTCTTTCTCTCTCTTCGTGACGTCGATGATGTGCGCGATATTACGCTCTTCGAGACTCGACTCGCGCGTACGACCACGAAGAGGGCAGTAAAGAAGAAGAAGAAGAAGAAGAAGAAGAAGAAGAAGAAGAAGAAGAAGGAAGAAGAAGATGAGGTGGAATATGAGGAAGGTGAGGGAGGAGACGAAGAAGGTTGAAGAGAGGAGAGAGAAAGAGAGAGAGAGAGAAAGAAAGAGAGAGGAGGATAGAGACTCTCAAACGGTTCGGAACAGGTTCCAGAACCGTTGGTCGGCTTTGCGGGTGGAGAGAACGAGTTACAGTACGACGAGAGAGCGCCGGCCGGCCAAGAAGGAAGACACCTGGGTCGCGCGTCTTTCGTTTCGTATACGAGGGCCTCGGAGAACGGCGTCTTCTCTTTCTTCTTACCTCGGCAACGTTGGAGAAAAAGAGAGAGAGAGAGACAGAGAGAAAAATCTTTAAGCTGTATTCCTCGCGGGACGACGCGCTCTCTTATTTTTTTTTTGTCTTCTTTTTTTTGTTTTCTTTTTTTTGTTTTTCATTTCATTTTTCAATACTACGGCCGATTCGGCCAAGAGAACAACGAACGACGAATAGTTCCTTCTTCTTTAAATATACGAATATATATATATATATATATATGTAATGTGTGTAATGTTTAAAGTTTATTACACGTTAATAATGTATAGTAAATATAGTGTATAGAAATAATAATTATAATGAATGTATTATGATCATGTATATAGGTGCATTTGTCTATATATTTGATACTTGCATTGGTACAGTACATATATATATATATATATATATATATATATTATCTGTTTATATATGTATGTACGTAGATATTCATGTATAAATTAAAATAAATGTCTTTATTTAACTTTTTGTTATTATTAATAGTTATTATTAATAGAAAGTTTATTTGTATATATAATATATACATATTATGTAGATATTTACACATGTGTAAATTAAAGTAACTCTCTCTCTCTCTCTCTCTTTCTTTCTCTCTCTCTTTAAAAGGATATATAAATAACTAAATAAAAATATTTAATTATTTATATATTATGTTGAATAAAAAATAATTGATATATGTAGGTATTTATACGTACATATGTATCTTTAACAAGCCGTTCACTTATTAATAGAAAGTCTTTATATATTTTACTTGTCATTCATATTTCTAAACATGTGAAAACTTAATAACTTTAGATTTCTTGTTTAACGATTGATCGAAATCTTGATTATTTTTGAAAGCTATTCAATGAAAGAATTTATTTTATTTATTTGTTTATTTATTTATTTTTTTTTTTCTTTTTTCTTTTAGTAACTACAATATACTCGGTTCATAATTTCATACGATTACGTATATATGAAATAAATTATAAATAACGATGAATAAATTATTTTTCAAAATTTAATTGACATTTATCATACATGTAGATGTATACCTATGTATTAAATACATACACAGACATACACACACACACACACACACACACACACACACACACATATATATATATATATATATATATATATATATATATATATAATGTCATTGAATCAAATAATATTTAACCTTTAGTCATACGAAATAAATCAATGTAAAACGTACGATCGTATATATTAAATGAATGCCAAGTAGAAAAATCGTTTCCTCCCGATGAAGTACTAAAGGAGGGGGTCCATAAAATCTAACTTATCCATTTATTAATCCATTTTACACTCTATGTGTCTATTAACTAAACGTAATCGTCCATTAGTTCCGGAGAAAGCTCGCGTGTTCGAAAACGCACGAGGAAGAAACGAGAGGTCCGAAGTCGGCCATTTGCGGATAATAAACCGCATTCGGAGCTTTCATATATGTATGTATATCGTAAAGATTATAAAAGAGAAAAAGAGAAAAAGAGAGAAAGAGAGAAAGAGAAACAAAAAGATAGAGAGAGAGGGAGAGAGAGAGAGAGAAAAAAAAAAGAAAAAGAAAGAGAGAGAAAAAGATATAGAAAGAGAGAGAGAGAGAGAGAGAGAGAGAGAGAGAGAGAGAGAGTGAGAACGAAGTGGGATTAACAATATAGATATGAATGCTTACAGAACGATCATGTACTTCCGCGGAGAAAAATGATCGTTGTGGCGATGATTCGACGATCCCACGATCGCTCGATCGTTCCTCGGAACAATGGCTTTGGATAATGCGGATACAGTCGATATAAGTATACATACATATATATATATATATATATATATATATATATATAAATATAGGTAATACACAAGTTTGTATACAAGCATATCTACTCTTTTGAAATGTATGTATGCATCGAACTCAAGAGTAAGTAAAGACGCGTCAGAATGAGAAAGAGAGATAGATAGATAGAGAGAGAGAAAGAGAGAGAGAGAGAGAGAAAAAGAGAGAGAGAGAGAGAGAGAGAGAGAAGGCATGACGTTTCGCGTTTATGCAGGGAGATAGGCCAGTCCTTATTTATAACTCCGGTTCTTGAACGTGTTCCTCCGCATTGTATTTTCATTAACCGTCCCGTGACTTAATTAAGGAAACTTGTTAAAACGTCCGACCGTCGCCGAATTTATTAGCTTGTGTGGTATATGCATGTATATAACTCCGATATGAGGATAATGAGTTACTATCGAAATATCTTACTCGTATGATATAGATATAGATATATACGTACATATATATATATATATATATATATATATATATTTTTATTGTTGTTGACTTCCGAAGATCTAAGGCGTGCTGAGAATCTAATTCTAATATTCTTGTGTTAGGTATACGTTCAGAGAAGTTCAATGTATTGGTAAATTAGTAAAGCATCGTATTCGTACTAATTGGCAATGATAGTATGACTATATATATATATATATATATATATATATATATATACTCGATGAAAAATATTTTTCATTAGTATTGAATCAATTGAGTCAAGGATTTAATATTTTCTTTTTTTTTCTTTTTTTTCTTTTTTTTCTTTTTTTTTTCTTTTTTTCCTTTTAACGAACGTTGCATGAAAAAGAAAAAAAGATAAAAAATATTACGAAATTTTATAATCCGAATAAGTTAACAAGTAAAATTATTTCTGATAAGACGTTTACATTTATTAGAGATTCTTTTGTTCTAAGGAAAAATAAAATATTTTTATCTATTAGATTAATGAATATATATCAATGACATATTATTATACATCTGTTGTTTTAGATTTTTGTTAAATTTATTTCTACATTACATATGTGTGTTTATGTGTGTATGTATGTGTGCGTGTGTGTGTATATATATATATACTAAAAGGAATTCAAACTGATCAAGTGTCGTATTCGATGTTCTAACATCTTTCAAATTGACGTAAATATTTATTGTCCGTCGGTATCTACAACTGGAATTCAAACTGATCATACGTATCGTTTTCAAGGATCTAATGTGTTTATTTTTTTTTTCTTTTTTTTTCCTGATTGACGGACATATTTGATTCATCGAAAAAAAAAAAAAATTAAAAAAAAATAAAAAACAGAAAAAACATATAGTAAAGATTTTATAATCACGATAAGTTAGAAAGTAAGAAATTCTTTGATAAGACTATTCGTACTTATTAGATTTCTATTTTAAGCAAAAAATCGAATCATTCTTAATGATTAGATCAATTAATAAATATCTGTCAAATGTATATATCTTAGATTTTTTTTTATATTTTTATTTCGTATTATTTTTTATATTTTTATGTCTCTTCATTACATATGTACATACATAATATATACATACATATATATATATATATATATATATATATATAATTCGAACAGATCACAGAATCTGATTTATGAGGATGATATGGATAAAATATCGGATAGAAGAAAATATCGAGTGAATACTATCAGCAAATAATACAACCAATAGATATAAGTTCTATGGCAATATCGTAGAAAGAGTCAAACTTTAGGAATTTACCGAGAGGAAGAGAAACGTGTTAGTTGGTAGTGAACGAAATGGATTTCGATTCATTACGATTTACACATAAAAGTGAAGATAAACAATGGACAACGAAGTTCACGCCGAATACCACAGAGAACCGAGTTATATTAAACAGAGAAAGTAAGCAAGTTGACAGAACAAACAAAAAGTTGGAAGTTTATTGACGAAATGAATATATTTCGATGGATTATATCGTAGATTAGATCGTGACGTACGTACGATCGATAGATAGATAGTAGAAAAAATAATGGCGGTACAACAATGGTGTCGAGAAACGATTACTCTCCGATGCCATTCACAGTCCCGAAACAAAAAAAAAAATGAAAAAAAAATAAAGAACAGAGAAGAAGAAGAAGAAGAAGAAGAAGAAGAAGAAAAAAAGAAAAAAAGGAAGAAAAAAAAAAGAAAAAGAAAAGAAAAGAAAGGAAACCAAAAAATCTTTCCTTTTAGAACGAACGAACTAAGTATAGCGAGAGTGACAATTTTTCACTCACAGTAAAGTAGCATCGAGAGCTCGTGACCACGTGTCGTGAAGAACAAATCGAAGTCATTGAGATATGTCTCCCTTCGGCTACGTACCGTTAAGGACAGTCTTTAGATGAGTAGGGTCTTGTGTAAGATCCTTTTTCTCTCGGCTAACGTATCGTTGGAAAGCCATCGTCGACGTTACGAATAAATGAACTAAGGGACGAGATTTTTTTTTTTTTTTTTTTTTTTTTCATATAAATATAAAGACCTTTATGAGCTTAACGGACCTATAAATAATAAAGGATCTATGAATAAATGATCTTATGAGCATAACATTCACTTTGCGATGTCATGAGGATCTACTTAGAATTCATTTTGTAATATTGATGGAATTTGGGAAAATTGAAAAAAAAAAAAAAAGAAAAAGAAACAGAAAGGAAGGAAGATGAAATCAGAAAAAAAGATTCGCTAAATATATAAGGAATATATATATATACAAACAACGAATAAATAATATATATATATATATATATATATATATATATATATATATATACAGGTAGGATATATGCATATAAATTAATTATAGATTGTGTCAATATAGTAATTTTTTTTTTAAATATATTCCTAACATCCACGATATTTTATTGAAATGTTTATTATTAGAAAAATTAAAAATTTATTAGATTTTAATTTTTCCAAAATAAATAGATATACCTACGTACATACGTACGAAATCTATTAAATTAAAATTAAATCAAAGATACAAATTTAATATTAACAAATAGACAATATCCGTATATATTGCTATATATAATCTATGAAATTAAAATTGATTTAAAGATAAAAATTGTTAAAAAAAATATCTACTCAAATACATATAAACATTCCATACATATATATATATATATATATATATATATATATATAACGATTGAAAGAACGATAAAATGAAGAAAAAGGAAAAGAAGAAAAAAAAGAAGAAGAAATAGAGGGGAAAAAAGAGAAAAAGAATAAAGAAGAATAAATTACATTGTATCTTATTGCTATAGTAAAAATAGTTACGAGAGAAGCATAAGTGAATGCGATAAAACGACAAATCCCATATAGATCCATTTAAAACTAGGATCTTCGTATTATAGAATCATATATATTCGTGGTGGTTAACGCACCACCAACCACCGATTTCAATAGAAACGGTAATTCGAATACAGTAGATCGTGCTCGTTAGCGCGAAACGCGATAACACGTACACGACGAATCTATTATTCCGTTTTTACATTCATCGTAAGATATTTAATCGCCGGACGTACATATGTAGTTACGTATATATATATCTATATCGCAAGAAATAATAATTAATCGTTAATAGTACGATCGAAAGAGAGAAAGAGAAAGAGAAAGAGAGAGAGAGAGAGAGAGAGAAAGAGAGAGAGAGAGAGAGAGAACGAATCGTGTATTTCAAGTATCTACTTGTTGGACGATACCAGACGAGACGAGATCAGTTAAGATGAGATGACTTTAGATGAGATGAGATGAGATGAAATGAGATGAGATGGGAAAAACCTTCACTCTTCTCCTCTCCTTCGTACTAACCTCCCCACCTCTCACCCTTTCCCTCACTACCTCACCCAATCCTCTCATCCCTCATCCTCATTCTCATCCTCATCCTCATACTCATCTACCTCCCCCATCTCACTCACTCAATTTTGTTCCTGCATATCTCCTCGTAAAGCATCTTTGACGCTGCTCAAGGCATCGAACGAGGGAACGGATATTCCTTCCCTTTCGTTCCTTTACTTTTCCCAAAGTTACTTATAACTTCTCTCTTCTGTATATGTATGTATATACATGTATATATATATATATATATATACACGCTTACGTATGTATTTATGCATGTATGTAGATAAGATAGGTATAAGATAGATATATATATATATATATATATATAGTATCTATGTATGTATCTATGTATGTATGTATGTATGTATATATGTGTGTAGGTAAGATATAAGTATAAGTATAGATATATATATATATATATATATATATATATATATATATAAGTATGTATATATTGTAGTTAGGTAAGTAAGTACACGTAGGGTATAGTATACGCATCCCATTTACTCCCGACTATGTCCGCTTTCGAATATGACTACGAATTATAAGGCACGTCCACCGACGATTGATTTAGAACGATCCACTCGATTAATTCAGGCTTGTGCTCTCCGTAGAAATTACAGTGTCGAGCAGGAGAGAGCGAGAGCGAGAGAGAGGGAATGAAAGGGAGAGAGAGAGAGAGAGAGAGAGAGAAAGAGAAAAAGAGAGAGAGAGAGAGATCGTGCCTCTCGCAAGAGATCCACGTAGAACATTTTACGAGAGAGATCAATCTTTTTTTCTTTTTCTTTCTTTTTTCTTTCCCTATCGAAATTTCTTTCTCTCTCTCTCTCTCTCTCCCTCTCTCTCTCTCTCTCTCTCTCTCTCTCTCTCTCTCTTTTCCCCTCTATACGAAATTTTTCTACTTCATTCAATTTCATTCAATTTACGAAATTTCTCTCGGGATTTTTACAAATTTTTCGATCGAAAAATTTTTATTTCCTATCTTCTTTCGATTATTCGAAGCGATTTAATTGAAATTCACTTGTGAATAGTTTTAAATAAAATTATTTAAGTGCGTGGATAAGTAAATAAATACATATGTATATAGAACTTACAAAATAAATAAATCAATATTTAAATATATATTTATATATGTATATATATATATATATATATATATATATATATGTGCGTTTATACAATATACAATATTCATCCATTCATTCATATATTTATTTATGCATACATATATTAATCTATACATATGTGTATAACGTGCTAAAATCAAAAATTCATTCATTCATATATGCATAAATATATAAACACACGTAGTATATATATATATACACATACACATATATATATATATACACACACATACACACACACACACATATATATATATATATATTTACACTTGTATATATATAAAATAAAAAATTTATAAATGCATTTATACATTCATTTCATTCATCCATACAAACACATATTTATGCATTCGTACAAGCATTAAATATAAATAAACACACATTAAACGTAAGTAAATACAATAGATACGTAGTACGTGTCGCATCTTTGATGTTATTTTAAAGGTCAAAAATGATAGACGTACGAGTGACAAGCGACCAATGATAATTGATTCGAAGAGAGTTAATCGTTATGCGATCGGTTTTCGAGCGAACTCGTGACTGGAAGCTCGTGCGTTCTCAAGGAGCGATCCTTTACATATGTACTTGTAAGTACATATGTACATAACATACATAAATACATACGTACATACACACACACACAGACACATATATATATATATATATACATATGTACATGAATATGTACATACATATATCTGTGTGTGTGTATACATATATATATATGTAAAGTTACTAAGATATTCTACCAAGTGTAACCGTTCTTCCCGCGATATATCTTTCGAGTTTAAGAACAGTTAATCGTACCGAGCGAATCGATTCGTTTCGCAGCGGATCGATTCATCGTTTACTCTTAAATCACTCGACAGGATGAGCGTTGTAAGTGCGTTCGTGCTAGCTCGCATGCAATGTACGCCTGAGTTAGTGAGTGAATGACTGAGCAAGCGAACGAATGAGTGAGTGAGTGAGTGAGTGAGTGAATGCAGGTAAATGCTTAGCGATTATACGAGATTAGAAACTGGGAGTGTCGAGTACGTTAGATAGTAGCCAATTGAACGTACCAGTTACTAGTAACCTTAGGTGACGTTTACGATTTAAGTAAAGATTTCGAAATCGTTGATTATCATCGAATTTGATTTCTCATCATTTCTAATCTCTCTCTCTCTCTCTCTCTCTCTCTCTCTGTCTCTTTCTCTTTAAATCTTCTTCGAAAATTATTAATAAAATATTTGAATTGAATTGAATCGATCATTTCCATTATAATTACGTTTATAGGTTTACGATTAGAAATTGACTTGGCATTTATTAATTATAAATATCTATGAAATTTTTACAAATCATTTATCCCCAACGAAATAATCCAATTTGAAAATATTTCCCTAGATTTTATTTGAATTTTTCTTAAACAATGACATATCTCGATCTAACTATCGTATTAAATGTTTAATATAATCAGAATAATGTTATCTCAGTTATGATAACTTATATAGGCGCACAAATCGACGATAAAGTCGATTAATCTGTTAGTGAAAAAGTCTAGAATTAGAATTTTTCGAAAATGTATATTATAAATTATTCGAATAATGATATTAATGTAAACGAATTAAAAAAAAATTTTTTTCTTTTCTCCCTTAATTGCGATACTATTGAAAGAAAAATTATTATTGGCAATACGATATGATAAAAGATATTGATAAATGTTATATTAGAACGTAGATAATTTTCACGTATCACGGATAATAACAATTAACGCGAATAATAAAATAATTTGATCGTATCGATAATACGATGGTCGGACATATATTCTGAAACTCTGAATTTCTTTTCTTTTTTTTTCTCTCTCTCTCTCTCTCTCTCTCTTTTCTTTTCTTTTTATGTAACTTCAAGGACCTCCAATGGAATATATTTCGAGTAACGCTGTTTTACGTAATCGTTTAATAATTATTCTTTTATTTCTTTTTTTTTTTTTTTTATAACCTCATTAGGATTATCCACCTGTTGCCCTAATTGCAAGTATATTTTTGATCGTTCGAGTTCTGCTTTTTTTCTCGTTTTTTTTTGTTCTTTCTTTCTTCCTTCTTCCTTTTTCTCTCTCTTTTTTCTTTTTTATTTTTTTTCCTTCATTGCTAAATAACCTACCATCGAAAATCTTCATTGATGATAAAACGCATATTAGTCACGTATCTAATGCTTCAAATAGTAGTGTCGATTCGTGTATCCTTATGTGTGTGCGTGCGTGCGTGCGTGTGTACGTGTGTGTATGTGTGTGTGTGTGTGTCTATGTGTGTGTATGTGTGCTCCAAAAAAAAAAAAAATATTTACTGAAAAAAGTTCTAATCGAAAGGATTTCAATTACCAGCGAAAAAGACGTCGAACAAGCGTGCATCACGTTCCAGTACGATGAAAAGAGCAATAGATGAGAACGATTAATAGAAAACGAAAGAGAAACCCGATAGATGCTAATAGAAATTTTATATCCTCGATTAAATCGATCATGTTTTTATAAAAATGATATAATATGGAATGCAGCGATGGAATAAAAAAAGAAAAAAAAGAATACGTTCGAACGTTCATTCACAATTTTAACTTTGAAAAAGAAAAGAAAAGAAAAGAAAAGAAAAGAAAAAATGAGAAGAAGAAGAAGAAAAAGTAGAAGAAGCATATGTCAAATAAATAAATAAATCAATCAATCAATCAAAGTCCAATTTCAAAGATGTTTTAAAGGCCCCGTGATCGGGTCTTGTTCGTTAATACTCATTTTTGCATCCCTCTCTCTCTCTCTCTCTCTCTTTCAAATGCATAGGATAAGAATCAAAGGATAAGAATGAATTTTAATTGATGCACGTACAAATTAGTAAAAAACGTTTTACAATAGTTATATTCATAAGGTGTACGTGACTCTAATGCATCAACAGGCTTAATAATTTGAAAACAATAAGACAAGAATAAGAAGAAAAGAATAATAAGGTTTATAAAGGATGACAAAATTTGAACGCGCGAGCAATTCCGATATTTTGCATATTGTAAGAAAGAACCGTACTCTATTCAATATATATATATATATATATATATATATATGTTTGTGTGTGTAAAGAACTTACCAGGGATAATCGAGCTCGTTATGGTAAATAAGTCATAAATTTATATCCTTAATTAAAGAGCTCGCTTAAGACGGTAGCCCCGGACGAACGTCATTAATTTACACTACAACGCTCAAATGATCACCTTCTCCATGACTAAAAAAGAATATCCCCTTCTCGTTAAATTAATCCGCGAGAAAACCGTTCTTTACTTTTCGAAATATTACAATGATCGTCACTTTCGATATATGTACCTATCGGAGATAATAACGACGATTAACAAGTACATAAAACGAGAAAGGACAAAAAGAAAGTAAAAGGAAAAAAACAAAAAAAAATATATATATATATATCTATGTAGAACATAAATTTACGAAGAAACGTTAAAAGATAAAAATCACCCTTATCCACCATTTGTAATCTCTTACTCGTGCAATTTGTCCCATACGATAAAGCGATACCGTTTCGTTATGTATCACGCAGCATGTAAGTACATATATATACATACCCATATATATATATATATATATATATATATATATAAGTACACGGTAATTATGCTGTTCTCGATTGACTCTAACGTAAACGGCAGGGGCAGTTTATAAGCGCACCTTTCTCTTTGTTGTACCGCCTTATCTTAACTTCGACGTGCTCGCTAATATCGTTTTATGGCTCGATTAGCCGCGAATTACGTTGACGTTGATAACACACCAAAGTTGTTCTACGATATTAGAATAAACGATATCTCTCTTTTCTTTTTTTTCTTTCTTCTTTTTGTTTCATTTTCTATCCTCTTTCTTTATTTATTATATTCTTTTCCAATCATTTCTTTTCTCTCTCTCTCTCTCTCTCTCTCTCTCTCTCTCTCTCTCTCTATCTATCTATCTATCTATCTATCTATCTATCTCTCTCTTCTTATTCTTTTATCTATGGATCAAGAGTAACTACGCAATTTTTGCCGTTTCGACGTTTCTCGTTCGGCTTTTTTTTTCTTTTGATTTTTTTGTTCTCTTTTTTTTTTTTTATTTTAATTGCACGCTACATCATCATTCATGCATCACGTCATTCCTCTCAAAGTAATTTATTAAATTGGCCTGAAGAAAATGTGATCATCAATGATATGAAATGATCATGATGATTAATTAATTATATGTATATATATATATATATATATATTACTTACATATATGTAATACTTACTCAATATGTATAATACTTACTCAATCTTTAACCATCATACTTTTATCGATGACAATAATTATTTATCAAGTGGACGCACCCATTGGTGTAATAATCAGAGACAGAGAGACAGAGACAGAGAGAGAGAGAGAGAAAAAGAGAACAATGTTTCGTTTATGAAAATATCCTGAGCTATCACGAATAATCCCTATTGGTGAAATGAAATTTCGAAAGATTAAGTTGACACTTAAATCTGAAGGAGTTAAAGCAAAATCCTTTCATCAATGTCGACATTATACTTATTTCATAGACGTACTTAAATACCTAAGAATATTTCTTTTCACATCTTTCGAGACAAGAGAGTTTGTTAAGACGACACCAAGTACAAGTAGAAGAAATAGAAGTAAAAATAGAAGTAGAAGAGGAAGAAAAAGAAGAAGAAGAAGAAGAAGAAGAAGAAGACCACTGACCACTAAGTCTAAGCTATACATACACATATACATACGCATACACATACATATCCAAGTGTATGGAAATGACAACATCGGGATAAGTGTTGGGTGTATAATATACGTCGTGCGAATGACTGAATCCGCTCCTGCTAGCGATGATATCACTCAGAGATATGTATGTCGAAACGTTCACGAACGGATCTTTCATGACTTTTAATGGCCGAAGTATAAATACATACAACCATGCATATCTGTAACTAGGTATAATATATTAATTATAATAATACGACGATTTGATTTGTTTCTTGTAATGATTATAATGAGAAAGGATACGTTCGACTAACATTATCACTTATGTCCACATTGTTATTAACGATTAATCAATTTCTCGATATAACTCTAAGAGGAAAAATATATGAATTAATAATAATAATAATAATAATAATAATAATAATAATAATAATAATAATGATAATAATAATAACAACGAGGATAAAAATGCACGTCCAGGTTGTTCTTATTTCTGTGAGAATATTCTCAGAAACTAAAAGAAAAAAAAGAAAAAAAAGAGAGAGAGAGGACAAAAAATGAAAAAAAAAGGAGATAAAAAGAAGCAATTAAGGAGACACTATTTATCCGAGCATATAAATATATATATATATAAATATATATACATACATTGACAGGGTGAATTGATAGAAAAAGAGACGTCGGTTAGGAAGAAGTTGAGAGGTAATAAAGAATGGAAGATGCGAGTGGACGGTTTAATGAGACGTTAGAGTACAGACGAAGAGAAATAGAAATAGAAAGAGAGAGAGAGAGAGAGAGAGAGAGAAAGTAAGAAAGAAAGAAAGAAAGAGAGAAAGATACGAAGGTATAATTCCGCGTTAAACCGTTTCGAGGGAAAGGAGGAGTAGACTAGTTGGTCTTGTCGGTCTTTTATTAAACGCAAGAAGATCGTCCTCTTGTCTCTAATAACGGCATTAACCGCTCTTTCATCCTTCCTCCCTCCTTCTCTCTCTCTCTCTCTCTCTCTTTCTCTCTCACACTCTCTTACTCTCTCTCTCTCTCTCTCTCTCTCTCTCTCTCTCTCTCTCCCTATCTATCATTTTCCTTATCTCTCGAATAATTTGATATTGAGGATAATAATGATACAAAAATAATAGAAGATAATTGAAACGTTTGAATGAAGGTTGAGAAACACTGTTCAAAGATAGCTCGCGCTTGGTTTGGTTACTTGCTTGCGCTTACTTCCTTGCTTCCTTGCTTTGCTTCCTTGCTTTGCTTGCTCGCTTGCTCGCTTGCTTTCTTGCTTTCTTGCTTGCCAGCTTTCTTGCTTGCTTGCTTGCTTGCTTGCTTGCTTGCTTGCTGCTAGGCACGCGACAAGGTAGCGTGTGTCCCACGCGTGCTGCTGCTCGCTAAGAGGAGGCTCTCCTCCTCAAATCAAATCTCACGTAACCATGCCCCCGCCGATGTATATCTTCACGGCGCGCGAGTCTGCTTTAGCCGCGAGTGAAATCGGTGAATCGCAGCAACGGAAAGAGAGAGAGAGAGAGAGAAAGAGAGAGAGAGAGAGAGAGAGAGAGAGAGGAAGAGAGAGAAAGAGAGGTTGGACGTGAGAGGAGAGACGTATCTCTTTGCCGAGTGCGATTGGCGAGTCGCAAAAATCCGCCATTAAAATCCAACTCCGTTGAGCTCCTCCCATCTTAAGAAAGATAGAAAGAAAGAAAGAGAGAGAGAGAGAGAGAGATGTTGAGTACACCTCTTTCGTGACTCTTTCCGTGAGGAGGATCGAGACATATCGTTCATATATATGCTCTTTCTCTCTCTCTTTATATATATATATATATATATATATGTGTATATGTCTTTCTCTTTTTCTATCTCTCTTTTACTTGCCTTTAGTCTTTTCTTCGGATTCTCTCTCTCTCTCTCTTTCTCTCTCTCTCTCTTTCTCTGTTACTCTTACGTTCGGATGTATGTATGTACGTCCGGCTACTTGGACACACTCTTCGACACCTTACTTCGACGCCATATTGCCGCCTCCGACGTTCCTCTTCCGAGATCACACTCTTTTTTTCTTTCTTTCTTTCTTTCTTTCTTTGTATATATATATATATATAAATATGTATATTTTATCATATATATAATTAATATTTAATATATATTTTTTATTATATAATAAATATACTTATAATTAATGTGTATATATATATATATATATATATATATTTCTTAATATATTAATCATCGCCATTTTTCTTTTATATCGATCGATTTTTCTAATTACGAACAAATATCTATTATTTATTATCTCTCTCTCTCTCTCTCTCTCTCTTTTTCTCTTCTGTTTTTTCTTTCTCTTCTATCGAATTATTTTGTAATAAAAAAGAATATTCATGATTATATTCGAATTGAATTAAATTTTGTTTACGTATATAATATATTTTTATCAATGTCCGTACGTTCTTTTCTTTCTTTCTTTTTTTCTTTCTTTCTTTCTTTCTTTCTTTCATTTTTTGTTTTTGTTTTTTTTCCAAATAACGATTAGACAAAAATGCTTGTCCGATTAAAAAGAAAAAGAGATGAAAAAACAGTAGAAAAAAAGAAACAGTAATCGAGACGTGACTACTGGTTATAGTCATTAGTCAGTTCCATCTTCCATTACCTAATTAGGATTTCATTAAAGTTTCATCGTTTGCCATTTCGTTTTCACGATCGGGTACTAGACTCTCTACCCAAAAGGAGTGAACTAGAAGAACTTTAATACGACAGGATAATAAATTATTTCATTGGTTAGATTTCTTCTTATTTTATAATAACCGATCGCTCGTATTCTATTTTTGGATGTCTATAATTAAATAACGAAATGAGATAAATATTAAATGACGAACATAAGTGTTTTATTATGTAGGAAATGAAAAAAAAAAAAAAAATTTGTCATCTTAAAATCTTAGGAATTATTTTCAATGTATTAATGAGTATCGTTTGCATTAAATACGAGTACGTTAGAAAGGGTATATAATTAAAGTTAATAAGAATAAAAATATTCCGGAAGAAAATATAATATATAAGGTATGAATATAAAAATAAGAAAATACGTCTAAAGAGATTATAATGGAGCGCTGGATAGTAGGTATATAAAAATATAAGGATCTATATATAAAAAAGAAAAAAAAAAAAGAAAAAAGAAAAAAAACCATCTAAAGAAGTATCATATAGTAAAAAAATACATAAATAAACAATAATGTGAAATAAATATAAAACAACTATATAATAATAATAATAATGATAATAATAATAATAATGATAATAATAATAATAATAATAAAACGAGTATGCGTAAGAAAGAAAAATTACGTGCGTAAACGTAACTTCATCGAACTAAAAAAATATTTGTAAAAAAAAAAAAGAAAAAAAATATCGCATGTATTTATATTACTAGACATACCAAAAATTTAAGCGCGTGAACATAACTTTATTGGAATAAAATAATATTTCTAAAAAAAAAAATAATATCACATGTATAAACTAGACCTATCTAAATAAATAAATAAATAAATAAATAAATATATATATATGTATATATATATATATATACACGCACACAAGCACGCATATGTATACATTGATTATAACTACTATTCCGATCAAGAATGAGTTTTTACCTATTGGCCGATCACAAAATCCAAAGGTAAAAATTCTCGAGAGAGACACGTCGTCGTTATTTGTAGGATTTTTTTCGTAATTCCGCTTTGGCGCCTCGGACTCGAATGTACTGGCGCCATAAAGACAAGAAAGAAAAAATATTAAGAGAAAAAGAGAGAAAGAAAGAGAGAAAGAGAAAGAGATATATATATATATATATAGATAGAGATAGATAGGTAGAAAGAGAAAGGGAGAGAGAGAAAGATAGGGATAGAGAAAGAGAAAGACAAAGATAGATGTAAAAAGAGAAAAAAAAACAGAAACAGAAAGAGAGAGAGAAAGAGAGAAAGGGAAAAAGGAAGATAGAAAAGGAGGGAGTATAATTCGCCGTGCATTTCCCCATATTTGGGCTTCCGTGCTCGATTCGTAGGGAGAGTTTCGTACGTGGTGGGGTGAGAGGAGACATGCTGGGGGGTGAACAGATGAAGGAGAAGAGAAGAGAAGAGAAGAGAAGAGAAGAGAAGAGAAAAGAAAAGAAAAGAGAAGAGAAAAGATAAGAGAAAAAGAGAAGAAGGAGGAGAAGTCGGAAGGAGGTGGACGAAGAGGAGGAGAAGCCACAAGATGGAGTAGGAGAAGTAAGAGGGGTAGAAGGAGGAGAAGGAGGAGGAGGAGAAGGTGGAGGAGGAGGAGGAGGAGGTGAGGAACATGCCGCGTGTATCGCGGGAGGCTTGCTGAGTGACGAATGTGTATACTCTCGTCTCATTCGCTTCCTACCTTATTCGGCGAACGGATCCGTCATGGATTACGCGTTTAATCCTAATCGCCTTGCTCTTTCCGAGCATTGCCCTCTCTCTCTCTCTCTCTCTCTTTCTTTCTTTTTTTCCCCTTCTCTCTCTCTCTCTCTCTCTCTTTCTCTCTCTGTTTCATTCCAATCTTTCACGTTAATCGTTTTCAAAGATCAACCAATGAAATTCTCATCTTCTTTGATCTTTTTTCTTAAAATTTTAAGACTTAACGGTATATATATATATATGTGTGTGTGTGTGTGTGTGTGTGTATGTATGTTCGAAATTCATTATCTCGCAATATTTTATTATTAAGTACGTATTAACGTAGTTATAAATTTTAAAGGAAAAAAAAATCCTTGTCGTTTAATTTGTTATAAAAAGAAGAGAGAGAGAGAGAGAGAGAGAGAGAGAGAGAGAGAGAGAGAAAAGAAAGAAAGATAATGTTCCCAGGAACGTTTTGTACATGTATATATATATATATATATATATATATATATATATATATATATGTGTGTGTGTGTGTGTGTGTACGTACGAGCGAGTATTTGTTTTAAGTTTTACTCGATGGTTTACGTTCTTCGTGAAAAATTAGAGATTAATTTCGCGAAGAAATTGGTTAAAGAGACATTGACGAAGTTATGATATAAATTAAGATATCTGTGTGTGTATATTTATCTGTTTGTATATATACATATATATAGGCATTTATTATTAAACGACCTAAAAATATTTTTCTCGCTTGGCGACTTTTTGGTCAAAGTATTGATCGTTACGAGAATTGTTACTTGAAATAAAAAATTTCGATCATCGATCATCGAGTACATTTTGGGATTAAAAATTAAATGAAATTAAAGAAAAGAAAAAAAAAAAAGAAAAAAAGAATAAAAAAGGAAAAAAAAAACAAAAGGGGAGAAAAGCAAATTTCAAAAGTAAAGTTAATCGTTTTGACCTGCAAACGTCTCATATACGTGCGTACACCTATATAAAGAGAAAAAGAGAGAGAGAGAGAGAGAGAGAACGAACGAAAGATAAAAAAAAAAAAAGAAGAAAACGAGTTGGTATAATGTAAAACAATTAATACAAATGAACGAGTACATACATAAGCTTGATTTATGATCGAACTGTGGGACAAGTAACAAACAAGTAACCAATCTATATATATATATTCACATACATGTGTTTGTATATATATTTATGTTTATGTGTATGTGTATCTATGTATAAGTACGTCAATGGAGATAGCAGATGGAAAAAAGTAAGCGTGTCGATCGTTCGAAGCTGTCCAAACGACAAATTCCATCGGCTGGAACGTTTTATGGGACCGCGAATGAAGGCTACGTTTTAATCCACTCGGGGGATCCTCGAGGCGTTTCAACAACGTTAACCGACCGCAGTGGAATCCAACTGAACCACCTCTTGCGGGATACCGCCGAGGACTTAATGCAGTGCGTATTACACCATTACATGTTCCGTTTAATCATGCCTTGCTAATGGTCCACCGACTTCCTTTATCGGTTACGTCGTCTTTCTTAGCTGAATAACACACGCTCCTTCTTTTTTCTTCTTATTCCTCCTCCTCTTCTTCTTCTTCTTCTTCTTCTTCTTCTTCTTCTTCTTTCATTCCCTTCCTTATTTCTTTCACCAACACGAGTTTCGAATGAGCTTTCAGATACACTTTAGATACCTTACATTGCAAATGTAATCGATCTCTCTCTTTCTTTCTTTATGTTTCTTTCTTTTTTTCTTTCTTCCTTTCGTAACAATTCTAACGAAAATAAATACGAACGAATTATATCTTTTATATAATATTATATGTATATATATATATATGTACATATGTGTGTGTGTGTGTGTATGGATATATTTTTTTCTTTCTTTTTTTTTTCTTAGATATAATTTTTACGAAATATATATATATATAATATTAAGTATATAATACGATATTTGATTGACCAATAAGAAATATCGAAATTTTTTTTTTAAATTTTATATCTAAATAAATAATATTATAATATAGTATAATATCGAGATTATCCTATTACAATATTGAATTTATCAATAAGTAATATTTTTATATTTATTTCAGACATAAATAAAAACAATATTATATAGTGCTGTGTTTACTACGGTATTGGCTTAATACCAATAAATAATATTAGAATAATCTATTTATAATTTTTAATCTATTTGACATTTATATCTAAGTAAACAACATGGTACATAGCATTGGCTTGAGATCAAACAATAATTTTATTTTATTGTCATTATTTTAGATTTAAATAAACAACATTGACATGCATATATATCAATTTTTAATATTTTTGATCTAAATAAACAACATACATAGTACAATATAATATCGAATAAGCTAATAAACATTATCAAAATTTTCAATAAATAATATCGTATTACTCCATAATATATTATTATTTATATAAACATAACGAAATATTATTTTATATATATATATAGATTATTAGAATATTATCTTATAATAATTAGAAATAATATCTTTTTATATAATTTTTTACAATCATCAATGTCTAATTTATTTCAATTTTCAAATTCATAGATATGTCATTCTTGTAGAAACAATGAAAAAAAGAAAAGAAAAAATAAAAAAAAAAAAATGATAATAATAATAATAATAATAACGTCATCATCGATCATAATAATAATATCATTTCCGAACGATTGAAAAACTGTACACACATGAAAATATAAACACAAACACGCAAGTTCTTTTGTCTTTCTTTCCTTTTTTTTTCTTTTTTTTTTTTTTTTATTATTAAATACCAATATCTTGATATTTAATATCTAGAAGAAATGAAAATGTTCGATTTTACATTAAGATAAATACCGATTGAGATTATTTTGTTATTCTATAAATTAAAATATAAATCGATTAGTAACGTTAAAAGACGTTTTAGAGATAAGTAAAACGTTAAACGTTTAGAAATAGTATAATTATCGTAGAATGAGTACGACGAAAGCGGATTGATAGTAAAATAAGAAATTTATAAGAGAAAGATTATCGCAAATGTAAAGTTAATTATAAACCACGACGACGTTTCTTATCGAATTATTATCGTCCTTAATGAGATATCTAAGATCGAATGAAAAATAAACGAAGTCTCTTCCTTGATTTTACGATTAGTCCATATATGTTCATGATACATAACAAAAAAAAATCTTATGCATATATATATATATACACATATAAATACATACATATATTATATTATATTAGATTAACGAAGAAAGGGAGAAAAATAAAAATGACGTTTGTATGAGTTGAATAAACATTTTATTTTTTTTTTTTTTTTATAAATAGATAAATAATAAATTATTCAAAGGATCATTACGAAATTTCGACTCAAGCTTTTATTATTGTTAAAGATGACAATATATATATATATATATATATATATATATATATATATATATATAAAAGAATAATTTGATAAAAAATAATATTGCAATCATTATCTATATTAGCGTAGATTTATGTGAAAATGATTATTATTTATTTATTTATTTATTTATTTATTTATTTTCTTCTTGAAATTAGTATTTATTTAAAAAATATTAGAATCTATTAGACAAATAATTTATTTAATTAAATTAATATATTGTTTGTATCATTTATAATTATCTTCAAGAGTACAATCAATACAAAGAAAGAGAGATATATACACATTCACACATTTATTTGATTTATTTATATATATATATATTTTTTTTTTAAATATCTTACAATAATAATCAATATATATTTATTATTTATTTATTATTTATTTATTATCTAGTAATCTTAACAAATAGTCTTTGAAAAGAACAAATTAAAGATTATTAACATTAAATGAAAATGAATTTCTTCGAATAATGTTTTTTATTGAAAAATGAAATGAATTTTTTTTTCTTACACACACATACACACACACATTCACATATATATATATATATTTTTTTTTCTTTTTTCTTTTGTCATGTCAAAAAGAAAAAAGAAGAAAAAAAAAAGATCGAGGAGAACACCAGAATGATTTGTACGAAGAACGAAAATACAGATTTAACGAGCCTAAAGTGTGTTAGGAAGTATCAACGATGATGTTTCCGAGAAGTCGTAGCATAACATATTACTCTTGACGTTTAAGAATGATCCAGATGTAATGTCTGGCGTTTAGTTCACGAAAGAGATGAGATTGTAAGAACGATGACTCTTAAAATCTAACTCTAAGGTCATTCCAAAGTATTTCTTCGTCGTATTATATTCTACGGTGAGAAAATCGCTCGAATTAAATACTACGTAACTCGTTTGAATCGTTATACGTAAAATAGAAGAAACTGCATAAACTCGGTTTTTCCTTACGAATTATTTCAAAATATGCATTATTGTACGAAACTGATGCTACAAGTAAAAAATAAAAAAAAAGGAATACCTGCCACATGTATATCATTTTTTTTCTTTCATTATTATTATTATTATTATTATTATTATTATTATTATTATTATTATTATTATTATTATTATTATTATTATTATTATTATTATTAACATCATCATTATTATTTGATTTAAATAAATTAAAAAAAAATATATAATTAGAAATATAATTACAGAAAAATAACAATGAAATAAAACATCACAATAAATGACAAAAAAAATATTTTATTAATTCATTAAAATACGATTAAATGCATTACCATGCAATACCTCTTATTTATATTGTTTCTATTCTTTTATTATATAATTATTATATAATTATTATATAATTATTATATAATTTTTATATAATTATTATATAATTATTATATAATTAAGAAAAAAGAAGATAATCAATTAATGAAATTTTACTTAAATAAAATCAGAATTTCTCTCTCTCTCTCTCTCTCTCTCACCCTCTTTATTGAATCTTTTTCAATGAACATTAAAAATGTTTCATTGATAATGATCTCAAGATCGTTCGATATTTAACCTTCGAGTATGTACTTATATATATATATATTTTTTTTTTATTCTTTTTTGTGGTTTTTTTTTCATTTTTTCTTTCTTTTTTCTTTTTTTTTTCTTTTTTTTTTTTTTTCTTTTTTAACGCGACTCCCCTTTTTCCTGGGAATCGTTCGATCGAAACCACTTTGGCCACGTAGGTTCGCGTGCGAGCCGCGATTTTAATTGATATTCCACGCTCCTTTCGAATCGTCGAATCGTCGTCCTGAGAAAGAGGCCTTAACGACCGTAACAGACCCGTATCGAGCTTCAGTACGAAAGACGACAACGACGACGACGACGACGACGACGACGAAGACAACAACGTTTCACGGTTCGTTGGCCGAATATAAGTTAGGGTGTTACTCCCACGAAAACTCTACGCATACGTATGTATATATCTATCTATCTATCTATTTATCGTCTTATTTCCGATTTTAATATCTTTAACTTACGTTCACACGTTTAACGATTTAATACAATATCTTACCAATTATCTTCAAACGATCTTTAAATTTATATCATCAGATAACTCTACACATATATATATATATATTTTTTTTTTATCATTAAAATCAATTTATTAATCGTTAAGCTTCTTCTCTTTTTTATTTTTTTATATTTATATTTATATTTATATTTATTATAGGTTGTCCCAGTTTTATCGATATGAAATATAAGTATATCAATTCTAATTATTAACAATTAATAATCTAAATTTTATCATTTTTATAATAAAAAATCTTTTGATATGATATAAAAAAAATTTGAGATATTAGATATAAATAGAGAGAGAGAGAGAGAGAGAGAGAGAGAGAGAGAGAGAGAGAGAGAGAGAGAGAAAGAAAGAGAGAGAGAATGAGAGAGAGAGAATGAGAGAGAGAGAGAGAGAGAGAGAGAGAGAGAATTCTTTTTTATAATATATATATATATTTTTTTATATGATATACTATATATAATATCTACAGGTAATATATAAACTTATATATATAATATATAATATATATATATTATATATATAAATTTTTACAATACTTTTAGAACATTTCCAATGACCTAACATAATTTTCATAAAAATTAAATAAATTAATTATACAAAAACTGATATAATTTGCAATTAATACAAGATTATCTAAGATTATTGATCAATAATCGATTTAGAAAATAATTTATAGGATAATACGAAATGTAAAATAATTCATCCATATATATAGAATATGTTTATGAATTTTTGAATATTCATTTCTTCAAAATTGCGTTGTCACGTGTCGATCAATTTTTTCTGAATTTTTTTCTTTTTTGTTTCTTTTTCTTCTTTTTTTTTTTTTCTTTATTCTTGTTCGTCTATTATTATTTTGTTGATTTCATAACAACGAAAAACAATTTATATATATTTATATATCTATATATTTTATAATCAATAGGTAAAACATTAAGATAGAAACTACGACGGCTTAATGAAACCCGTTATTACTATTCCTCGATTCGATCTCGTCCTGCCTTATTGGGACTCTCAGCCGAGCCCTATCATTTACCGTCTCGATTTCATAATTGCATGCTTAGTCATTGAAAAGGAGAACCAAGAGAGAAAGAGAGAGAGAGAGAGAGAGAGAGAGAGAAGATTCTAGATTAAACGTTCTAATAAATTATTTCGACGGTAGCCAGACTGCACGAGTCTTCTTCGCGTTAGAATATTTACCAATAATAAACTAAAATCGTACGAATAAAACGACTAATATTATCGATGGACTGATTTACTTTTCTTCGATCGACCCTTCTCTTTCTTTTATCTCCACATGGGGTTTCTTTTTCTTTTTTCTTTCTTTCTTTCTTCTATTCATTTACTTTATTTTATTTATTTTATTTATTTTATTTATTTATTTCATTTAATCGACAATTCAATCGACCATTTAGATCCATAAAATGAATTCAGATAAATTATAAGTTTAAGTAAAACTACACACACACACACGCGCGCACGCACATATACACACACACACACATATATACGCGTGCAAAAATGTAGAAGTACTTGCACAGTGTACACACATGTACACATATGTCGTTGTTCGAACGGCAGTCGTTAAAAGAACGATGACTAAGCAAACGTTAAAACGTTTTTCATCGAATCACGTTTTCTATGGCGAGTGAAATGTTATCATTAAAAACAACGAAGCAACTTAATGGAAATCGAAAACAGTTTTACGTTTGGCGATGTTGCATTAATTAGAACTGTCGACGATCTGGAAATTAGATTTTTTTTTAATGATACAAGATATCACAAAATGTTCCAATAGAACTCGAAATCTATTTGAAATTTATATTTGATATAATAGATATACTATTTATATTACGTAGTTACTTCTTCCCCTCCCTCTCTCTTTTTTTTTTTTTTAATAATTTTATTTATTTATTTTTTTTTTCTTTCAATAATTTTCATCGATACTATATATAGGAAATGTCGCATTTTAATTTAGAAGTAAAACAAAATGTATTTCTAGTTACGTATTTGTCCTAAAAAGAAAAAAAAAAGAACAAAAAAAAAGAAAGAAAATTAATATTCGATATAAATCTTGCGTTTTAATTTTAAAGATTATAATTAAAAATAAATAAAACAAATAAAACGTTTAATATTCCATGATAACACTTGATTATATTAATTATTTAAAAATATAATTAACTTCTAACGATGTATTTGTTATATTAAATGTAAAACATTATATTTACGACGAATAAAAATTATTATATCGAAATGTTTATCCGACTTAAGTTTCCTCTGATATTAATTAAAATAGAATAAAGATATAATTCGCAAAAATATATTATTTGATAGAATAAAATATTATAACTAAATTCATTTAACGATTTATATACGTATAATAATTTGTACTTACGTATTTACGATGTACACTTTATCACGACGTAACTGCGACTAACGTGCCGAACAAAATAATATGTACGTATATCAATAAGGCATAGAAGGTTGATAAACATTACGGTCATCACTATGATAAACATTTATGTAAATATTTATAGACACATCAAATTCTCTTGTAGATATGAAGAATTCTAATATAAACAATACATATGTATCTATCGAAATTATTTATACTCTTTTTTTATCTGAATGAAGGATATTCTATTGAAGATTTTTTATTAAAAATTTCGATGTTGAAATTATTACCCAACTCAATATTATAATTATATATATATAATTATATATATATATATATATATATATATATATATATTGTATATGTATATATATATACTGTAATGTCTACAGTTCTCTCTTAAACATATATAGATTATATTAAATTGTTATGAGATTAAATTCATTCTAATAATAAAATTAAACAATAATTTTGATATAGGAAAATCATATTTATATAATTTTTTTATTATATTGAACTACATATTATATATATATATATATATATATATATATATATATAAAATAGATGATATTAGATTACTATGAGATTAAATACATTATAATAATGAAATGAAACGAAAATTTCAAAACAAGAAAAAAAGCGAAGCAAAAAAAAAAGAAAGAAGAAAAAATAAAGATTAAATATAATAATAATAATTATTATTATTATTATTTGTTAAAAAAAAAAAAAGAATATATATATATATATATGCTTAGATATTGATCAATCCACAATGTTATAAGATCGTTGACTTTTCCCGTACGTTAAAGATCCAATCGAAACTCGAAATGGTTTTGATTCTCGATCGGTGGTGGAAGCCACGCGTTTTCTGTCCTTCTTGTCCTGGACAAACGAGAAACGAGAGCTTGTCGTACGGTGTGACGCGATAAGCGAGCTGGTGGAGCTCAGAGACCGAGCAAAGAACCAACCTAAAGGATCTCGGGAGGTATATCGGGTGGGATCTCAGGAAAGCTATCGAAAGAGAGAAAGAGAACAAAAAAAAGAGAAAGAGAAAGAGAACAAAAAAAAGAGAAAGAAAAAGAGAGAAAACGAAAGAGAAAGAGAGAGAGAGAGAGAGAGAGAGAGTGAGAAATACAGAGAAAGAGAGAGAGAGAGAGAAAAAAATAAAGAGAGAGAAAGAGAGAGAGAGAAATAAAGAGAGAGAGAGAGAGAGAGATAGAGCATGAGGGCGCGAGGGAGGGTATAATGGCCAGAACGAAATCGTATTTGGGCACGAGGGAACGTCCACTCGGCTTTTTATCGAACCGGATACACCTCGTTTCTGTCTCTCCCCTTACACGGAGAGCTAAGAAAACGAAATGGAGAAGAGAGGGGGAAGGAAACTCTTTCTCTCTCTTTCTCTCTCCCTCTCTCCCTCTCTCTCTCTCTCTCTCTCTCTCTCTCTCTTTCTCTCTCTCTCTCTCTCTGTACACGCACACACCACAGGTGTGTATCACGGTACTCATCTCTTCCGATACACTTTCGTGACATTAGGATGCTATAGATTGTTCTTTTTTTTTCTTTTTGTACGTCGGAAACCTTCTTACGTTTTCTATTTTTTCTTTTTTTCTTTCCTTTTTTTTTTTTTTTTTTTTCTTTATATTCGCAATATAATATAATATATCGTTGTATTAAATAGATATATTTAATTTAACGGCATATTAATAAGACTTATATAATATAATGTTATTTCGTTATTTGACGATCATAATATGATATATTGATTGCAATATAATACAACGATATATCATATATCAGTATTATATCTTTATATTGTTGATGATCGTAATTAAAGTATGTAATCGTATTCGAATATAGAATTTTTTTCGAACTTCGAAAAATTTGCTTGGATGCATTTAAAAGAAAATAAATAAATAAAAAAGAAATAAAGGAAAAAAAAAAAAAAAAGAAACAGATGAAAAAGTTATCTGTTCTTTTCTATCCACCGTGATTTTTAAACATTATTATTATTATCATTATTATTATTATTATTATTATTATTATTATTATTATTATTATTATTATTGTTAATATTATTATTATATATCAAATATTATATATTATATATTTATTGCTCCTTTCTGCATAAGCTATCTCACGACGTATCATTTATTTATCCTCTATACGAGAGAATGAGATAGAGAAACTCTGATTTCTTGATCAGGTATCAAGTTTCATGATATTTTCTTTTGTTCGTTCTTTTTTGTTGTTGTTGTTATTATTGTTATTGTTGTAGAAAGAATCAATTATCGCACGCGTGATGAAATATGATGCATTCGAATCGTACGAAGGAAAACAAAAAAAAGGGAAGAGAAAATAAAAAGCAAAAAGAAAAAATAAAGAAACAGAAAGAGATAGTAGTATTCCAACGTACGTACGTCTATAGTAATTTAATACTCTAATTTTCTAGTATCATTACATCAAATATTTATTGTATCCTCATACATAACACGATATATATATATATATATATATATATATATATATATATATATCATTTATTTATACTCCGAAGCTAGAATGAGATAGAAACTTTGATTCGTATCAGGCATCGAATTTCATGAAATTCTTTTTTTCCTTTGTTTTATGTCTTTTTCTTTTTTCCTTTTCCTTCTTTTTCTTTTCCTTCTTTTCCTTTTTTTCCCCTTTTTTTTCTTTTTCTTTCTTTCTTTCTTTTTTTTTTTTTTTTTTTTTGATTATACAAAGAATCAAATCGAATATAATTCGATAAAATATGATGACGCTTTTATCGTCGTACGAGATAAATATAAGAAATATTCAACGTAGATATCCGTCTATCAATAATATAATATAATCGATACATTCAGACCCTTCTAATGTCGCTTTTTCCTTTTTCCCTGATTGAAATAATCTATTATTTAGATTTCGCGGTGTGAAATAACGGATGTAGTCGATTGGACAACTCGGACACATTAAAAGAACTTTCTCATCTTCGTTTTATCGCTAAATTTACTTTCTTTCAATTTAATCGAAACCTCGCACATATCAGACCCGAAGTATATCGATACCTCGTAAAAATCCGGTTCCACATTTAATTTCCAATATCCGATCGGATACTCCGATCATTCCCTCTTTTTCTTCTTCTTTTTCTTCTTCTTCTTCTTCTTCTTCTTCTTATTTTTTTGATTCTTTTATCCTTATTTTTGTTGGTCAAAATATCTTCGGTACGGAAGAGAAATATATTTTCGTAACGTCCTCATGACTCTGGGTCTCGATGCGATTCGACTAAATTCAATTCTATTCTATTCCATTTCGATTCAATTCTGATTTCATTCTGATTCGATCCAATTTAATGTGAAATAAGTCTTTCATCTATCGAGACACGATATCTTCTTTAACTATTTCCCGAGCTTTAACGAACCTTGCAACTTAGTATGTCAATTTGTCACGATATATTTATCACGAGATAAATGCATCCATATATATACATATATGTGTGTGTGTGTGTGTGTGTGTGTGTGTGTGTGCACGAGTTGTGCGTGCACGAGTTGTATGTATTTATCGAGAGGAAACTTCATGATTGAATATTTAATTCGTTCTTTCATATACTTTATAAACGTCGTGTAATTACTTAGAACCTTCCACTTTCTTATCCCGTCGATAGTTTTCTTCCTTTTTTTTTTTCTTTTTTTTTTTTCTTATTCTTCATCTTCTTTTTCCTCTTCTCTATCGACAAAGATGAAATAATACGAATGTAAAGTAGAATTTCTATTGATTATATTAATAATGTATTAACAATGATATTCATGAAAATGATTAAGTATCTTTTAAGCATCGTTTGCAAATATTTTAATGGTATTTCGATAATGAAGAAAAAATTTTTTCTTCCCCCTCCACCCCATCCACAATCGTTATTAACAACGAAAGATTTTATTTCATTCGAATTATTTTTATTATTTTAATATATAATTTATTAAGTTAATTCATAATTTAATTAATAAATAAGTTAAGTTAATAAATAATTTATTAGTTTAATTCATACTTTAGGATTAATATGTAAAAATTGAAAATATATCTGTCAATGTATATTTTCGTATTATATCAAGACATATGTATATAAAATAACAATTTAATTGATATAACCAAGGAAAAAACAAACAAGTGATAAAAACTTGATTGACTAAACGCACGACAATCAAAAAATTTTGCTTAAATTCCATTTTCTTCCATTTGCCTAAATTTCGATATAAGTGATGATAATATTAAAAAAAAAAAAAAAAAAAAAAAAAGAAAAAAACAAATAAGATATAATAAAAACAAAAACAAAAAGCACGAACGAGAGATGATAAAATTATTTCGAGAACGATAAATCTAAAAATTGGTCCATCGTTGAATTCTCATGTGTATCTTGCCAAAGAGAAAACGAAAAGAAAGAAAGAAAAGAAAAGAAAAGAAAAAAAAAACAAAACAAAACAAACAAAAAGATAAAAGAGAATGTGCAAATGGAATCCATCGATAGATATTAAACGAAAAAAGGATTAACTTTTCACTCGACTTGCCAAACTCAAAATCGATTATAATAAAATCGATGGATCATCGCTTCGTACGAAATGGAATTCGACGTGTGTTAGCTTTTATTTTGTTTTGTTTATTTTTTTCTTTTTTTTTTTTTTCTTTTCTTTTCTTTTCACAAAGCGCCTTCAAGATACATAATATATTATGTATAAGTTATATAGGTATTTGTATATGCGTGTACGTGTGTACAATGTGTCGTTGTAACTTTGCCACCCTCACCTTCGTCTTTACTCCCCACCTCAAACCCCTATCTCTGTCTCACCCACACACACACCCCTTACCCATCTCTCTGTTATCCTCGTTCAATCCCACCACCCCTCTCTGTACTCTATGTTGTTGTCTTTGGATGAGTCCGAGAACGGGCCGAATAACGACATCCATTAATTTTCTTGATGTTATATAGCGGACATCTTCGTACGCCGCTTCGCGGCCGCTTTATGAATGGCGAATGGTTTCGTGTACCTACATATATATATATATATATATATATATATATATATATATATATCCTATACGGCCACGGCCAAAGTTTTCGGCTTTCTTGATGAGTGAGGCGGGGAGGGGGGTGGGGACGGTAGTTCAATAAGAGAAAGAGAGAGATAAAGCATCTTTCTTTGGCTACTTACGCGATGAAACGATCACTATGATCACATCAAATTCTATAAAGTAAATGTTACATATATTATAATCGAGGATTGATATTGAAAAGGAAATCAATTGTATTGTTTGAAATAATATTGGAAAAAATTAAAAGTGAAAAAGATATAATAAATGAAGAAAGAAAGAAAAAAAAAGAAAAAAAAAGAGAAACAGCTAAGGAAAATAGAAATGTTTGATTAATTTGCGGGAAAGATTATGGGGAAGAAAATTAAAAGTGAAAAAGAATATAAATTAATAAATAAAGAAAGAAAGAAAGAAAGAAAGAAATGACGAAAGAAAAAAAAAAAAAGAAAAGAAACATATAAGAAACAGAAAAGGAAGATAAAAGTGTTTAATTAATTTGCGCCGATAGATTATAGGGAGGATAATTAAAAGTATAAAAGAAAATAAATAAATAACGAAAAAGATAACATATAAGAAATAGAAAATGTAATATAAAAGTGTTTAATTAATTTGTGGGAAATATTATAGGGAAGAAAACGAAATTTGCATAGATCAAATAATTTTCATGAGATTTTCAATTTTATTCAAAATAACGAATGAATTACTTATATATTTTATAATAATAATAATAATAATAATAATAATAATAATAATAATAATATATATATATATATATAGATTTATATATACGTTTATATTTTTTATTAATTCATAAATGGAAAATTTTTATTAATTCAGATATGGAAAAGAAAAAAATTAAATAAATCAAAAAGTAAGAATAAGATGGGATCGTTCTCAAGACAAATGGATGAAAACATGTCACGATGATTGAATATGCATTTTACTTATGTATTATATATGTATGTAAAATATATTTCATAATATTTTTCATTTTTTGACATTTTGGGAATCTTTGTATTTTCTCGTCTCTTTCCAAGCAATCGAAATAATATATAAGCTCTTGATCTTACATTTATATTCTCTAATATGAAATATGAAAACAAAAAAAAAAGGAAAAAAAAAACAAAGAAAAAAAAAATAAAAAGAAATAGAAAAGAAATAATTATATAAAGTAAAACAGATCACGTATAACAAATTCCATAATATATTTTCAAGTATAACTATCGTCAATCTTTAAATTCTACTTTCGTCTTCTGCACTGTAATCATGAACGTATATATCATCTGACCATCAAGAAAGAACGTTCGGAATCTTCGAGCTATGTATGTTGTATCTTGGATGCAATTAAAATAATTAATGAACTAATTGATATACTAAGAATATCTCCTTCAATTTAGATATAAATAAATAAAACTAAAGATATTGAAATCTCGAAATTCGAAATGGAAGATAGAACTAAGAACAAATTCTACAACGTTCATTAAGAATGTTCCTCTTCTTTTACATGTAATTAATATAACTGAATTAAATTGATCCTATTTATATCTTTGTATTTGCGTATATCTTTTCATGTATGGGAATAAAAAAAAAAAAAAGAAAATTAAACAAAAATTTCTTTTTAAATTCAAAAATTAGAAAATTAAAACATTGGAAAAAATTAAATTCAATTTCGATTATATCTAAGATTAAAAATCATCAAATATATTTTAACGTTCTTTGAAAATATTAAGAAACTTTCTTCTAGTTTTGTGATATATTATATCCAGTTTGGACGCAATTAAAATAAATAATAAATTAATAACGTGCATTCTCTCTCTCTCTATCTTCTCTCTCTCTCTCTCTCTCTCTCTCTCTCTCTCTCTCTCTCTCTCTCTCTCTCTCTCTCTCTCTCTCTCTCTCTCTTTCTGTCTGTCGTCTCTGTCGTTTTCTGTTAGGTATGACTTAATTGAACTTTTTTGAAAAACTCGAGAAAAAGGTATCATGGTACACATGAAATTCCATAAGCACACTTGAAGATACCTCGGATCTTTGAACTCGATCGTGTCTCGCGTGAGATTAAAATAACGAATTACTGGAGAGAGAGAGAGAGAGATGATATCGTGTATTTCGAAAAACAACCTTCGAAACTCGTTCCCCTCCCACCTCTCTCCTTCTCTCTCTCATTCTCTCACTCTTTCCCTCTCTCTCTCTCTCTCTCTCTCTCTCTCTCAATCCTTAGGATTCGATCAAGGGACATCGAAATATTTTCTCGGACGACATCGTACCGTTCGTGGACATAATTCGGTTAACGACTCGAAAAAAATTATTCGATGGCACCAAACGAAGACGAAGACTAAGACTAAGACGAAGACGAAGACGAAGACGAAGACGAAGACGAAGACGAAGACGAAGACGAAGACGAAGACGAAGACGAAGACGAGGATGAAAAAAAAAAAGAAAAAGAAAACGAAAGAGAAGTAAAAGAAGAGGTAAGAAGTGAGGAGGGACGTTAAGAGGCGCGCACGCACAAGTCTAATGGTAAACGCGTATAACTCTTGCTGGCTTTCTTGCACGCGCACCGAGGAAGAGCACGCGAGTTTAAGAACGTCCATAAGAGAGAAAGCAAGAGAGATAGAGCTAGATAACTAAAAAGAAAGAGAGAGAGAGAGAGAGAGAGAGAAAGACAAACAGACAGCAGACATACAGACAGAGAGAGAGAGAGAGAGAGAGAGAGAGAGAGAGAGAGAGAAAGAGAGAGAGACGGACAGACAGATAGATAGATAGATAGATAGATAGATAGATAGATATATAGATATACATAGATAGAAAAAGAGGAAGAGAAAGACGAAGCTAGAAATACAGAGAAAGAGAGAGAAAGAGAGAAAGAGAGGTAGGGTGGAGGTATTCTAAACGTTGGTCCAGAGGCGCGTGGGATGCTGCTTGCAGTTAGGCTCGTGCCTACTCCCCCTCTTCGAACTCGCTCCATCTCTCTACCTACCTACCTACCTCCATTCTTCCCTCTCTTTCCTTTTCTCTTTCTCTCTCTCTCTCTCTCTCTCTCTCTCTCTCTCTCTCTCTCAGCTCAGCAACTTTGAATACCGGTCGGGTCTGTCGCGCGCCTGTTGCGTCTGTCGTTGTATCCTCGTCGTCGACATCGCGCGCCCGTCTAAGTCCTCGTCGTCTTCTTCGTCGTCCTCGTCCTCGTCCTCATCGTCATCCTCATCGTCATCGTCATCGTCGTCGTCGTCGTCGTCGTCGTCGTCATCGTCGTCGTCGTCGTCGTCGTCGCGCTAAACCACTCACACCATCGAACATACTCGCGGCCGTATGGTATGCCGTATGTAGATAGATTCGGATGCTGCGTGGACCAGTCTGGCAACGCTCGTAAGAGTAAGAAAGAGAGAAAGAGAGAAAAAAAGAAAGAAAAAGAAAAAGAGAGAGAGAAAGAGAGAAAGAAAGAGAGAGAGAGAGAGAGAGCTATACTACGAGCCAGACAATGCAGGAGAGAGGTCCGTGCCACACCTCTTTTCTTCCTTCTTCTTTTCCATCTCGGGCCCTCGGCGCGCCCTTGCGGCCTCCCCCTCCTACTCTCCCCTCCTCCATCACTCCTCCCTCCAATCCTCCTCCTCCTCCTCCTCCTCCTCCTCTTACACCACCTCCCTCACGCCACTTCTTCATCCTCGACACTCCAAGAGACCGTCTCTCCTCCGACGGCCTATCCTCCCGCGCTTTCCTCTTTCTTTCCTCTTTCTTTCTCTTTCTATCTCTCTCTCTCTCTCTCTCTCTCTCTCTCGTTCTCTCTCTCTCTTTCTCTCTCTCTCTCTCTCTCTCTCTCTCTCTCTCTCTCTCACAACTCGTAGCGGTTGCGTTCACGACGAGCTATCGGCCTGATGCCTTCGCTCGTATTTCGTCGCGTCTTTATGCGCCCCGTAGGATTTACTTCGTACGTATAGCTCGCACCGTTTCCTACCAAAGATCTTCCTCCTCCTCCTCCTCCTCCTCCTCCACCTCTTCTTCGTCTTCGTCTTCGTCTTCGTCTTTTACTTCTTTTTCCTCTTGTTCTTCTTGTTCTTCGTCTTCTTCTTCGTCTTCTTCTGTTTCTTCGTCCTCGTTCCTACGCAAGGGAAGGACGCGCTCCTGCGGAACGCGAGAAGGTTCCTCTCAACGTTGGATATAAATATCGATCGGTGATATCGCACCGATCGAAATTCGATACATACGATATGAGACACATTTGTATTGTGTATAATATATACATACATGTGTGAGTATATGTGTATGTGTCTGCATGTGTGTGTGTGTGTGTATGTGTGTATGTATATAAATAGTTGATGATTTTCTATGTGTGCGTTTACAATATATATATATATATATATATATATATATATATATATATATATATATATATACATATTTGTTGCGTCGTATATAATGTTCTACGGGTATTTCTATGTATTTGCATGGATATCAATGCATACGTGTATGCGTCTTCATATTTTTATACAGGGGGGAGAGAACCATTGTAACACGGTTACACCCAAACGTTTTATAGTATTTGTAAAAATGAATGATACCGGTTCCATGTTAGATATATTCTCGAAGTAAAATTTTATTTATCGTATCAAGTTATCTTTTCAAAGAGGGAGAGAGAGAGAGAGAGAGAGAGAGATAGGGAGAGAAAGAAAAACTATCATTTTAGTCTGAAAGGTATTATTAGACACCTACGTGTGAGCAATCAAGATATTCAGGTGTTCTTAATGAAATGGTTTGTTCTATGTATGGATCATGCACAAATACATTAATGCGTGTGTAGACATTGCATTTTTGTAATGTACTCTCTTATCTTTGCTTTTTCTTTCCTTTTTTCTTTTTTCCTTTTTTTTTTTTTGTTTGTTCCTTTCAGATTAAAAAATTGATCCAACTAATTCAATCCTCCGTAATGATACGTAACATTGTTGGCATAAGGAATTAAATGTTACTTAACGGTAAACATTTACAATATTATTTTAAATATCGATTATATTTAGAACAGAGAATTATAATAATGTTAGCTTAAATAAATAGTATTTTTGTTCATACAAAAAAAAAAAAAAAAAGAAAAAGGACAAAAAAAGAATTGAATTAAAACATTATTGCGTTGCCTTAACTCGGAAAATAAGTTCTACTCTTTTCTTTTTCTTCTTTTCCTTTTTTAATATAACAAAAATTATTTATTAACTATTTAATTAAAATTATTGATTAATTATTTATTAATATATTTGATTATTTCGTATCGAAAAAGATTAATAATTTGCCAAGTCACTATGTTATAAGTTCATATTATAAGTTACGTGTTTAATATAATATTAAAATATGTAATTTTTCATCGAACAAAAAAAAAGAAAAAAAGAAAAAAAGAAAGAAAGAAAAGAAGAAGAAGAAGAAGAAGAAGAAAAAAGAATTTATTTATTTTAAAAGTAAACGAAATTCTTTATAATGTCTACGTTTCTTTAAACTTGACATATCATCACGTTTCAACATGAAAATCTCGTTTTATCATTTTTTTCCAGCAAAAAATAAAAATTTATTTGTCACTTCGTATTCGCAAAAGAAATTTTAATTTCCGTCAAATACAATGAGTATAAACAATACGTCTAAATTAATATAAAAAAAACATATATAAAAAAAAAAAAAAATATATATATATATCAATACATTACATATATTATATAGAAAGATAAAAAATGGTGTATCTACCGAAATTCGAGGGAGAGAAAAAGAATACGCAATACCGAAAGAAACGAAAAAGAAAGAGATAGAAAAGAAAAGAAAGAAAAAGGACGAAACGAAAGGAGAAAGAGAGAGAGAAAGAGAGAGTGAGAGAGAAAAGTACAGAAGAAAAGAAGATTTGGGGAAAGCTCGCAGCAATGAGGGAACACGCGCATTCCTCGTAACTTTCCAACGAGGCTTGGATCAGGGCGTTTAAAAGCTCGGATTTCAAAGTGAAACGAGCGCGAGCGCTCGCGTGCGCGCACGATTGCGCACCACTGTTCATCGTACGTCCGTCCATTGAAAGGACACAACTAAGTAAATGTATTCGATGAATATGCACGATATATATATATATATATACACGTATACATATATAATATACCTACGTAATAGATAAGAGTATAAGTGTATTATATATGTATGTATATATGTGTATGTGTATGTGTATGTGTATGTGTATGTGTATGTATATGTGTATGTGTATGTGTATGTGTATGTGTATGTGTATGTGTATGTGTATGTGTATGTGTATGTATATGTGTGTGTACAAAGTACGAGCTCGTGCCACAGCTAACGCGTATATATCACGGACACCAGTGGTCGTGGCCAAACCGAGCTGAGAGAGCCTTTAATAATCAATTTATGAATGAACGCCAGACCGCCGAGGTGAAAGTCTTAGGCAGATAGGGAAAGAGAGACAGAGAGAAGGGGGAGGGGGTTGGGGGAGAGGGAGAGGGAGAAAGAGAGAGAAGTAGGTAGAGAAAGAGAGAGAGAGAGAGAGAGAGAGAGAGAGAGACCACGACCGGCCGATGTCGCAAGTTTCCTCTCTCGTTTGATAATAATCTACGAGGCGGATTATGGTAGTCGAATGGTGATAACCTTGACGAAACGTAACCGATGATAATACTAACACGTTTTCTAACACATTTCCGTAAACTTCGAAAACTATACTATTATTGTTACTGTTTTTCGTTTTTATTATTATTATTATTATTATTATTATTACTATTATTATTATTATTATTATTATTATTATTATTATTATTATTATTATTATTATTATTATTATTATTATTATTATTATTGTAGTACGACGGGACGGTATAATGTGGAGGTATTATATTTTTCTAATATATCATAATAATATTGATATTGTTTTAATGTCCTTATTTTAACGTGAACAATTATAATTATTAATCAATCATACGTATGTATGTATGTATGTATATATATATATATATATATATATATATATATATACATACAATCGGATGTCCCATAGCATCTTGATAAAATAAGAAATTCAATAAGATAATTTTAAATTATTAAATAGCTTTATAATTAATTAAAATCTGTATATATTTGTTCGGAAATATTCTTATATATATTCTTAATTAAAAAAGCATTCCAATCGAGCAGCTTATATTTTAGATAAATACGTCTGTATATACGGTATATAAGGTACATACGTACATACATACGTATATACATACATAGGTTGTTCCTTTAACACTTTTGTACTCTTTAATCTCGTTGTAAGGAAAAAAAGAGGAAAAAAAAAAAAGGAAGAAGAAAAAAAACGAAATGAAGAAATAAATAATGAGAATGAAAGAAAGAAAGAAAGAAAGAAAAAAGAAAAGGGAAAAACAAAGGATAAAACAAAACGAAAATCAAGAAAAAGATAAAAGAAAGGAAGAAGGAAAAAGGTTAAATCTTTCTTCTTAAGTTAATCTTGGCACGAAGCACGAGCTGGAGGAGAGAAATCGGAGTAGCTTCGTCGGTAGCGCATTTACGATCGCACGGTTCTCTCCGCGAGGAAATTAAGAGCGACGATCGTGATCGTTCCACCGATTAATCGCACGATCCCTTGAAAGAGAAAGAGAAAGAGAAAGAGAAAGAAAAAGAGAAGGAGATGGAAAGAGAGAGAAAGAGAAAGAAAAAGAAAGAGGATAAGAGAGAGAGAGAGAGGTACGGAGAAAAAGAAAAGAAAGAAAAAAAGAGAAAGAAAGACACGAAGAAAAAAGAGAGATACAAAGAAAGAAAGAAAAAAAGAGAGAGAGAGAGAGAAAGGGGGAAAAAAAAGAAAGGGGAAAAAAAGAAAGAAAGAAATTCTTCTCTTATTCGTTTGATCACAAGTTTGCATCCGGTTCCATAGGGAGAACAGGGAGAGAATCGTGGAAACAGCGGGAATAAACGAATCTCGGAATACTTCGGGATCAGCAAAGTTGTTCGACGAACATCCTACTTCGAATGAACTCGAACTATCCAAGGAATTCGTATAACGAGCGTGCTACCGTGATACACACCAAACAGCCACTTTCTCGGCCATCGATCTTCGTCGATCCGGATCAACCACTACAAATAAGAAGAAGAATCTTCTTTCGTAGTCGTCCTCGATCGTCGATCGTCCTTGTCGTCGTTGTGGTTGTTGTTGTTGTTATTTTTTTTTTGTTGTTTTTGTTGTTTTTGTTGTTATTGGTTCTTTGCATGTGTGTACCAA
>NC_140812.1:8667500-8695000 GCF_050613455.1 Vespa mandarinia | reverse complement strand
TATCATAAACCGGCACTATACACGAAATTAAGTATTGTCGTCGCCATTAAGATAATTCTTGAAGAGAAAGAAAGAGAGAGAGAGAGAGAGAGAGAGAACGAGAGAGAACGAGAAAGAAAGAGAGAAAGAAAAAGAGAGACCATGTAACAGTGATATCTCTGCGACTTGGTATAATGAGAGGTAAGCCAATGCGTTATCTTCTAGAAGGAGAGATCTGTTATTTGATACTCGAAATGTGTCACCGATGATTATTCCCGAGATTAAGATTTTTAATCTATGATTTGTTGTGTTTTAACGTGAATTTTGAAAAGGTTTTGAAACTATTCGAAAAATTATTCGTCTTATGGATACGTCGTCGGGAAAAAAAAAAAGAAAAAATAGAAAAAACTATATATATATATATCGTATATAAACATTTTATATTAAATATATTATAATAAATAATATATTAAGAGTATCAGAAATGTAAGATTTTATTAATATATATATATATATATGAAATATTTTATACATTAAAGATTAAAGATTATACTAATAGTAATTGTCTACAAACAACATGGAATGTTTGAATTAAATCATCTATATTTGCATTCAATATTTTTTATATTTTTGTTTAGATAAAAATAAATTACACGTACATGAATATAATAAATGTTAATAAAAAAAAAAAAAAAAAAAAAGAAAAATTTTGATCAACGAACGTACAAAAATATATCCAGGTATATTACAATTTGTACATTGAAATTTACTGTAAACTGTACGAAAGAAAAAAAAAAAAAAAAAAGAAACAAAGAATTCTTTAAATGCAAATTAGACAATTAAGTTTTCAGTTTATTAATATCATCATAGATAATCTTTCAAAGCTAACGTTGCATACCGTTCGAGGATTCTTGAAAGGGTGACTTTTAATGGCTGACCCGCGCCTTCCGTGACCTACCTCTAGTTGAAATCAATGAAAGTTACGGCACTCGAACGATTCATATCTATTGCCGTTTACGCGTAGACGTATTAGAAGTCGTCATTGCTATTTTTAATCCTTCCGATTGGGACCACCTTTCTAGCTGGTAGCGAACTGACACGAAGTTTAAACCCTCTCTACAATAAAATCGATCAATATATACGCGTACGTATATATGTATGTATGTATGTGTGTATGTATGTAATAGCTCAAGGAAACATAAAAAGAATGTCAAACATAAAAAAAATGGCATTAATATTATATAAAACGGCAGGTAATATTACAGAAATTTCAATTATCCCGTGTATTTTTCTATTAAAAATTTTGAAATATTTATTTACATACACACACACACACACACATACACACATACATACATACGCACACATATATATATACATCTATTTTATTAATTATAAATAGATTTCCAATAAATAATAGTTATAAAAATGAAATTTCATTTCGTTAAGATTCAAAAGAAAAAAAAAAATAATAGATAAATGAAGTTTATAATAAAATTGGAATTTATCGCACTTTTTCTTTTTCGCACAGAAAATTTCGAGATATGTACGTATACGTGTCTTTATTTTATTAATTATTAATGATAAGTAACAAATATGTAAAGTTTTGTGTGGTTATGCATTAAAAAAAAATAAAAAAAAAAAAAAAAAAAAAAAATGAAGGATTGAATAAAAGTTACAATTAAATTTGAATTTCTCATCTTTTTACTCGCTCTTAAAATTCCGAGATACCACCGTATAGAATTTTATGTATTGTGCGTTAAAAAAAAAAAAGAAAAAAAAAAAAAAAATATCTGCGATTAAATTCAAATTTACCGCGTATTTTTTCTTTTATCGAGTTTTAAAGACACATGTAAATATTTGAAGGACACATAAATAATACATTTGTAAAATTTCTAAATTTTATTAAACGACAAGAAAAGGAATAAATTAAATTTTTAAACTGTATTAAAATTTTCCACGATTTCTCCGCTCTCGAAATTCTTATATATGAATAAATCTTTGCGTTATTAATTCTGTGGTTTTAAGGAAAAACATCGCACGTCACATGTTCTCACTTTCGAAATATTCATCGTGTTTAAAGTTTCGTAAATCACGATTTATGTTATTAACAACGTTTCCTCAATTTCTTTTTTACGATATGAATGTAAATTTCGTTTCATACATTTCTTTTATTTCTTTAGTTTCTTTTTTTTTTTTCTTTCTTTCTTTCTATTTCTGTAGTCCATCAATTAATTCATAGAAGCAAATTTTATTATTTGAAACTTTTTTCTCCTTTCGCGATCGATTCAATTGAAATCAATAAAAAAAGATACAAAAACCAAATTATAGAAGAAAAATAAAATTACATTTACCAATCACGAATACATAATATTTTTTATTAATTACGAATTCATAATTATCCTCAATTACGAATGGATATTAATCATGACGATTGCTAATTTATTTGAGGAAAAAAGAAATAATAATAATAATAATAATAATACTAATAATAATAATAATAATAATAATAATAATAATAATAATAATAATAATTACATATACCCAACCCATTAAAAAAGAAAAAAAAAATGATCGGTTATGTTGTACTCAAGATAGGAATAAACATGATCGCCGATTAAATTCAAAGTTAACGAAGAGAGAAAAGAAAAAAAAAACAACGAAAAGAAAAAGAAGAAGAAGAAGAAGAAGAAAAGAAAAAAGACAAAAAGAAAAAAAAAGAAAAGACAAAAAAATTGAAATGTCTTCGTTAAGGTTTACAAAACGAGCTAAGGTAAACATCGAGGATATTCGAAACATTCATGGTAACATCGAAAGACATAGAACTTGGCATCGAGTTTTAAACTTCATACCTTAGCACTCTAGGTATTAGATACTTAGTACTTCATACCGGTACTATAGTTTACCCACGTAGCCGTGCTGCTCGTTACAAAAGCGCACGTGATGCTGATTATTTGTCGCAATGAGCTGGCGAGCGAGTAGGAACGCGAGACTAGTTGGCCAGACCAGTGGCGCGGGACCAACGTCATGAAAATTCTTACGATCCATCGGACGTTACATTTTTTAACATGCTACATCCAAACTTCTGATTCATTTCTTAGGGGAGGGGAAAAAAAAAAATTTTTGTTAAATCAATGATATTCGAAACGGAAAGAAAATATGTTTTTATTATTATTTTAATGAACAAATTAAAAAGAGAAAAATTCGACGGAAAATATTGTCATTAATTTTTTTTTTTTAATGGTATAAATTTAATTTAAACAGAACAAAAATGTATATATATATATGTGTGTGTGTGTGTGTGTGAATTTAATCTAATTGCCGCAGGAAAATAATCATACATTTTGGTGCTTTCAAAAATTCGCAAAAAGAAAAAAATAATAAGTAAGAAACGATATACAACAAAGTTGTAAAATATTATAAATTAAAAATTGAAAATATAAAAAAAAAACAAACAAAAAAAGCAAAAAAAATAATACATCTACCAATCATCGAACATTAGAAAAAAAATATTTTTCTTACGAATTTGTAACTATTTTTATTAAAAAATATTTTTATTAAAAAATTATATTACATATATATATATATATTATTTAAAAAAAATATATATATATACATATTATTTAAAAAATATATATATCTTCTTTTTAAATAAAAAAAAAATATACATATCTATATTTCTTTCTTTATTTAAAAAGAAAAAAAAAATATATATATATATCAAAATGATCAAACGAAAGAGCAACCCAAACGAATAATATAAACCAAGTAGAAATATTTGATCTATTCAGTTTAAAGTTGAACGTCAATATCAAAGCATACAACAATATACTAGTCACATCAGGCTTAAAGTCGTCGTCGTCGTCGTCGTCGTCGTCGTTGTCGTCCAGTAAAATCATAAATAAGCGTACGCGAGTTCGCAATGAAGGAACAGTCCGAACCGTAAAAGGGGGTTCGAGCGTACTTGCGCAACGGCCGAGAGCTGACTTTTTCACTTTCGCAGATGAGGTATCCGCGTGCTAGTGTGTTTCGTCCAGGACGCCTCGAGCGAAGTGCTTGTCGTCGTCATCGTCGTCGTCTTAGTCGTCGTAGTCGTCGTAGTCGTCGTAGTCGTCGTAGTCGTCGTAGTCGTCGTTGTGGAAGCGCGTGGGCGACCGGAAACTATCCCTCCCGCATTCAGATGCACTACCTCTCTCTTTCTCTCTCTCTCTCTCTCTCTCTCTCTCTCTCTCTCTCTCTCTCTCTTTCTCACACACACACACACAGTGAGAAAAGAGAAAGAGAAAAAGAGAGAGGACGGGTTGAGGATGGTGATGTTGATGTGAGGAGGGAGAAGAGTTCGAGAGGAGGAGGGGGGAGGGTAAGAGAGAGACTTCGAGAGAGTAGTAGACGCAACCAAGAAACTCTGCGTTCTCCAACACGCAGGAGTAGCAAAGGAAACGGCAAAGAGGAGGACCTTTCGTGACTCTTTTATCGCTCGCTTCTGAATTACGGCTACCTTGGAATCGTAATTCCATTGATCGTCTTTCAGATCGATTTAATTCTTTTTTCCTTTTTATTTACTTTGTTTATTTATTTATTTTCCTCTTTTTTCCTCTCTTCTTTTTTTCTGTTTTCTTCTTTCTTTTTTTGTTTTTTTTTTGTTTTTTTTTCTTTTTTCTTTTTTTTTCTTTTTGTTTTTTTTTTTGCTGTTATTCTTTTTGTTCGTTCCGTTTCGTTTCACTTTGAATAAGAATCAGTCATTTCACTTCGCTGAACAATGATCGTTAAATATATATATATATATATATATATATATTCGAATCGACATTTAACGTTCACTTTCTACTTGACGTTCTTTCAAGTAGAAAAAAAAGATCAGACGAATGTCCACGGTGTATTAGATTGGATTAATTTTTAATAAAGATCGCATTACTACGAATCATGAAAATAAGAAAGGAAAAAAGAAGATTGTTAGACGTCATGGAAATAATAGAAATAAAATAAAATAAAAATAAAAAAAAAATAAAAAAAAAAAATAAAGAAAGAGAAAAAAATATCACTAATCAATTTTAGGCTAATTTAGACTAACATACGACTGATAATTACAGATACGTAAAAATTACGAAAATAATTGAGAAAGGTGTTGTTAAGGTAAAAAAAAAAGAAAAAAAAAAGAAAACAAACAAACGAAGATTAAACTGTTGATAAACTCGATTAACCTTATTTCAAGATTAATTAGTTATCTCCGAAGAGATCACGTGATACTCGCCCACGAATTATGAAAGTTATGAAAAGACAATGAAAAAAAGTATTTACAAAATAATAAATATATATATATATATATATATATATGTATGTATGTATGTATGTGTGTATGTATGTATGTATAAAAGAAAAAACAACAACAAAAAAAAAGAAAAATGAAGATTAGACTATTTGCAAACTCAATTAAGCTAATTATAAAAGATTTAGTTAGTTATCTTTGAAGAGATCACGTGACACTAGTCCACAGATTATGAAAGTTATGAAAAGAAACTAAAAAAAGGACTTTTCAAAGTATATATATGTGTATATGCATATATATATATATATATATATATACATATATAAAAGAAAAAACAATAACATCAACAACAACAACAACAACAACAAGGAAGAAAAAGAAAAACGAAGATTAGACTATTGGCAAACTCAATTAAGCTAATTATAAGAAATTTAGTTAATTATCTTTGAAGAGATCACGTGATACTAGCCCACGGATTATAAAAGTTATGAAAAGAAAATGAAGGAAGGTGTTTTCAAAAAAAAAAAAAAAAAAAAAGAAAAAGAAAAAAATATATATATATACATATACATATATAAACAAAAAAAAAGGGAAAAAAAAAACAAACGAAGATTAGACTATTGGCAAATTCAATTAAACTAATTATAAGAGATTTAGTTAGTTATCTTTGAAGTGACCACATGACACGAGACTAAAGATTACGAAAGTAAGTAAGTAAGTAAGTAAGTAAGTAAGTAAGTAAGTAAGTAAGTAAGTAAGTAAATAAGTAAGAAAGGAAGGAAGGAAGGAAGGAAGGAAGGTGTCTGACCTGAGTGGATTTTCACAAGCGGCATGATTCGAGCCGATTCGAGGGGCCGACTAGATTGTCGCGTGGGCGACCGGAAGCCGTACCTTCCTACCGTCTTTGGTTGTCACTTGGCGATTCTTGCAAGAGAAGAGGGGATACTTTGCAAGACCGAGAGTGGCCAAGAAGCTGGCTCTCTGTGCTCTCCTTCGCCGTTCTCCGACGCAAACCTTCCTGGCCAATCGTCTTCGTGCTCCTCTCTCTTTCTCTCTCTCTCTCTCTCTCTCTCTCTCTCTCTCTCTCTCTTTCTTTCTCTCTCATTTTTTTTCTTTCAAGAGACAGAATCCATGACGTAAACGCGTAGGTAGTAGTTCGATCGGTGAAGATCATGAGACACCTTTAGCCCTTTGAGGTTATCCAAAAGGTCCAAATCCTCATTAATCTTTCAAAATGTTAATAAAATATTTCAACGATAGATAATCGTTTTCATTCGAACAAAATCATACAGATTATTGGAATCGGCAACCATTCCTTTTGACGATAATATGAAAAATTTATTGAAAAGTTTTATCCATGAAAATTTAATAAGAATAAATCAATAACTTTGTAATCTATTTTCAAGTCATTCGTCAAATCGTTCGAATAACTATCAAAATATTTCGTCAAATTAAAATCCATTATTTAATAGAACTGTAAATTTAAAACATTAATCATTATATGTTTATCCTTTTGAATGGTCTCGATTGTTATTTCACTAAGTTATTATTAGATGATTAAATAGTTTAAAAAGGAACTATCGAAAATACGATACGTATCCAAGGATTCGTTTATGTCACTTAAATTCGTATCTATTTCTATAATGATGCTATTGATTATCAAGGGAGTAAATAGAAATGTTTATTATGTAATCGTGGAAACAAAAATAAAATGAAACTAGATAAACCGAGTGTAGTTTTTATTAATAGTTTTTCCTTTAATCATCGATTGGCACTAACGTATCAAATATTTCGATCAATTATTTTACATATATACATATATATATATATATATATATATATATATATGTATATATAAAACAGTGATATCAACTGGACGATAACATCAATGGATAGAATTAATCTGGGGGAAAAGGGCAAGATAATTAGCAAAATATCTTCTTTTAATTGATAGCTTGACTAATCGAAATAAAAAAAAATAATCAAATATCTAAAAACGAACGTAACCGATCAATAAAATACAAAGAGTTACACTTAACAAGATCTCAATTTGAAAAATTATTATTATATTTAAGTAATCTGAGAAAAAGCAAGTGATGAGAATGGGAGGAAAACAATAAAAGAAATTTACACAAAAAATATATTTATTATTATATATATATTTATAAAATATATTTAGACGATATCAAAACTAATTCTATCTCTAAATAAAGATATCGGATAATTCGTATGTTCGATTATACGATAGGATACAAATAATTTATTCGTGTATTTATAAGAGAGAAAAAAAAAAAAAGCAAAAAATAATCAAATATCCTAACGAAATATAACTGATCGATAGACGAATGAAATTCTATGGTTAACAACGGCAAGAGGTAAAAGTAGTTTCGAATGGACGGAACAACCTGGAAATGGATAAAAAAGAAAAAAAAAAAACGAAAAAAACGAAAAAAAAGAAAGGAAAAAAAAAAGAGAAAAAAAATGGGAAAGAAAAAAAAAGGCGAAAAAAAAAATAAAATGACGAAAATGTCTGCTTTTGGATGATAGAAAGGTGATGACCTCGATCCGACTACGTCCGACTCATACATAACGCCATTCCCCTACGTCTTCCAGCTCGTTCCGCCTGTTTCTGCTCGAGCGTTCTGACTGAACGCCCGACTGGCCTGCCCACGCCTGCCCTTCTGTCAATTATATTTACTATTTCATTCATACGGCCGCTGCCGCTGCCGCAGCCGCCGCAGCCGCCGCCACCGCCGACACCACCGCAGCCACCAACCGCCACCAACCGCCGCCAACCACCGCCAACCGCCGCCACCGCCGCCGCCACCGCCGCCACCACTGCCGCAAACGTCGTCGTGCTTGGTCCACGAGCCGTACCCATTCACGAGAGTTGCAAGCGCGTGCGATCGGGCACACTAACTTCTCTTTCTCCCACTTCTTTCTTCCTTACGATTCTTACATCTTACGTTTACTATTACAACCTACTTTTCTTTCTTTCTTTCTTTCTTTCTTTCTTTCTTTCTTTTTTTCCTTCCTTTTTTCTTTCTTTCTTTCTTTCTTTCTTTCTTTTTCAATTTCTTTTTTGTTTTCTTTCAAAATGTCACATTCGTTTGATACCATTTAAAGAAATTTTCATATGTGATTTCAACTCGATCGTGTTTGAACTTTTGATTTCTTTTTTTATTATATATATATATATATATATATATATATATATATATATGTATGTATATGTGTGTGCATGTATAAATCAGACATCTTGAAATTTTTCATCATATATATTAATTTCAAATAACGTATTCATTTACAACAGAATTTCAAATATATGTAATTTAGAAATGTAGAAACAATATTCCAACGTGTATATAGATATTTATAACTCTACAAATATACGAGTATGTTATAATATAATGTAACAGTATAAATATTTGTATTAATAGATTACTAGTAAATTTATACTCTATAGTATAATTATAATATATATAATTTTTTTTTATTTATACTATCAAAATTATTAATGATAATATAAAATTTAAAAATATAAATTTATATTTACATAGTACTATATTATATATGTATACACTACATAATTTTATTATTATAATATAATCTAATATAAATATAAATTATTTATTATTTTTAAATTAATAATTTTTTAAGAAGCATATAAAAAGATAGCATATAAGAAGATAGCAAATAAAAATTATCTAGAAGATTTATATATATATATATATATATACATATATATACATAGATACATATATATGAATATAATATATAAATCATTATAAATATCAAAAATATATGAAAAGTATAAAAAATATAATTAAACGAGTAATCCCTCGTTGAGTACAAATTTTTCTTTAACTTATACAATAAATCATTTTCTTAATACCTAATATACTATTTCAAATTAACTTCCGCTATCAAACAAAAATGATAGATTAATGTTTGTAAATCATGTAACGATGATCATCGGAGATAGTAACGGAAATGCTTTTCACACGTACGAAAGGTTGCGTTTCCAATGAACAACTAAACCCCTCCGGCATTCGCCCCCACCTTTTTCCAAGAATGTTCATACGACCGATATACATACATACATAAGTCTTGAACCGTGAGAATCTTTCTGTCTTCTCAGACAAAGATTTGGCCGTTCATTGAGCGCTAACACGTTTACGGTATACTCGAGACAAAACCATATAGGACTCACTAATTTCTTCTCTAATTTTCGTATCTACATTATTTCCCTTTTGTCTTCTCTTTTTTTTTTCTTTTTTATTTTTCTTTTCTTTTTTTTTCTTTTCCTCCATTTGTTTTCTCTCGAATTTTACAGAGAAACTCGATGAAAAAAAGGTTTGGTAATGTTATTGATAATGACTATATTAACAATAAAAATAATAATAATAATAATAATAATAATAATAATAATAATTAATTAATTAATTATTTAATTAATTAATGAAATACATTATGCAATGCTATATTTTATACTTAAATTTTCTTTATAAAAAAATCAAATAAAATAAAATCGATTAAATATAATTATTATTACGTATGTTAATTTACTATGATAAATTATTCACATATATTATATGTATACATATAAACATATATACATACATATATATATATAAAAATATATAAATTATATATATTTATATATATATATATATATATAAATTAATGTTATATAATATGTATTAATAATGTTGGAATAAAAATGTAATATATAGGTTTACTACATACTAAATATATATATATTGATTAAAATATTTCTAATAATTCCTCTTCATTATAATATTTCCATTCGGCTTAGTCATTATGAACGTTCTCGCTTAATTTCTTCTCGCCTTTTATGTGCAAGGCAGAAGCCCCAACGACCGTAAAGTTGCCTTACAACGTAGTAACATCGAAGTGTGAATCATGGTAATCTATGTGACTGTAATCGGCTTTGTAATAGCTTGATTGAATCTATATTTTACTTATATTTATTTACAGATACTTTTGAATACATACATATGATATATATATATATATATATATATATATATATATAATGAATATATATGTATATTGGCATGTGCATAAATATATATTAATACTTAACCTAAAAATAAATCCACCGAAAATAATGAAGTGGAAATAAAATTTTTAATAAAAAAAGAGAAAAGAAAATAAGAAAAGAAAAAAAATTTCGAAGAATTTAACAAGTACATAATATACATATAAACGCGCGCGCGCGCGCAAATGTATTCCTTAACGAATGAATGACACGCGATCGAAGTAATTTCACGGAATACGTGGAAATGAATTTAAAGTGAAAAAAAATAAAAAGAAAAATAAAAAGAAACGAAAGAAAGTAAGATAAATAATCTCCAATGTAAATGAATTCCTCGTATTATATTAATATAAGATTACGTATTAGGTTATGACGTGAAGATTTTTACACTTTGATATTGTACAATACGTATTAAAAATTTGACAGATGCGATTTGATCTATCTGAAAGATAAATGATAGATCATTAAAATGTAAAACGTACGTACCGTGATTGATGTTGTTCGATGGTAATGCAAATGCGGAACGACGAAAATGTTGTATAATTAACAAAAGGAAAATAATAATAATGAAAAGGAAAGAGAATTATACGCTTAAGAATAAAGCGTGCCGGTACGTTAACGTTTTGTTCGTTTCATGTGTATAACTAACGCCATCTCGCGACGAACCTGAAAAACTAACGTGAAATTAAACGCAACAAGCAGCTTGGTCGATGAAACACAATAAACCTTTTATCAAAACCGCCTGCGGATGATAACAAGGCACGTGTCTTGTTCTGTTTTCTTCCTATCGTTCGATCAGCTGATCAGTCATGGAGGCTTCTGCCTTGAACCTGGTGAGTACCATCAGACGCTTTATTATTATTGGAACGTATGTTTCCTCGATTACGATTTACGTCGTCTCCTGTTGCACAAGGAGAAACCATTAAGATGCTATTTTTTCTCTCCCTCTCTTTCTCTTATTCTCTCTCTCTCTCTTTCTTTCTCTTTCTCTCTCTCTCTCTCTTTCTTTCTCTTTCTCTTTCTCTCTCTCTTTCTTTCTCTTTCTCTCTCTCTCTATACCTCTTTACCTCATTGACACTAATATAATTTTGATAATACCATTTCTTTCCAATATTTGTTCCTTTTTTTAATTTTGTACATTTATTCACTACATTTATTTATTACATTTACTTATTACGTTTATTTATTACATTCACTTATTACGTTTATTTACTATGTTTTTATTTCCTATAAATAGTCTAAAGTATCATCTAAATGTTTCTCTAACTCTATTCACAATGATGCATTCTTTATAATTTGACAGAGATACTGTTGCTAATAATTCATTTTCTTTTGCTTCATTCTCTTTTATTTTTGATTTGTTTATTTCTTTTTTTTTTTTATCTTACCTTTTTCAATATGAATCATTTATATTCCAGCAGAAGAAGATACATGTATCATTACAATAATTCTTATGTCTTTTATTATCTTATTCTTATATTTTTGTTAGAAATAAATTGTATAGTCGCAGTAGTCCATGGTTGGAAAATAAAAAAAGAAAAATAAAGAAAAGAAAAGATATGGCAAACTACAAATGTTTATCAAGAACAATTTCCGTCAAATAAATATAATGAGTCAAAATATATTTTTAAGATTAAATATTTAAAGCGTTGTTGTTTAAAAGATAGTAACAGTAAGCTATAAAAGAAAATAATCAAAGTTTTCAATGGATATGTTTTTCTCTAAGATAACAATACCAATGAAAGAATCTAAGCTATTTTTGTTTATCCAAATATTTAGAAAGTTATCAACTGAATATCTTATATCCATTAATTTATAAAATATTATATTAAATAATAAAATTACTTTCTAATAAAATATATTATCAGTAATAATGTTTCATGTAACAATGTAATTAGTTCAATTGTGTCTAATACATTTATTTTATCAAAACAAATTTCTTCAAAATTTATTCTATGATCTTTTTCTTTTTATTATTAAGATGCAATCCTATTAAATTATTAACCTAATTATGAAAAGTTAAATTAAATAAAAATCATAAACAATGAAAATATATAAATATACGTATTAATAAAATAGAATTCACATATTTCTCGCGTTACTTATTATCATTTTATTGTATATACATACATGTGTATATATATATATATATATATATATATATATAGATAAACTTTATGTATATATATATATATATATATATAGATAAATTTTATGTATATATATATATATATATACATCACTAACGTCGTAACGACGATAAGAACTGGATTGTCTTGAAACAAAGAAATGTAAGTGAAAGAAACGACCTTAGAAATAAATTCTGTCATACATATAAATGAAAATTATCTGAAGGTCAATTCATACACTTGAATATATTTTTTTACAAAGATAGTATATTAACGATCGAACGACCATCTATCAGTTCAATATTATACCGCATCCTTACTCGTTCGTTATAAGGGAATTAATTAATCGTAGAAACGAACGAATATAAGTGATTTTCAGTGTTAATAAATGTCTTATTAATTAAATTCAATGTTTTATAAAAACAAGTGAATAAAAGTGCGTTCTTTAAATTATTCTTTTCAATTTTAAATTTGCCGCTTGTTTCCTTTCTTTTTTTTTCTTTTTTCTTTTTTCTTTTTTTTTTTTTTTTTTTTTTTTTTTATTTTACTTCGATAGGTTTATTTTGCTTTACGATAATGATTTACAATAACGAAATATTACATGTAAACGGGAATTAACATTTCGTTGTTTAAAGTTTGAAAAGAATTTCAATTTTTGACTTACCCAGTATAATTACAAAAAATTTTATTCAAATTTATATATAAATGTAGAAACGAAGCTTGACGATATTATTCTCGATGCATTTGTTGTCAAATGAAATTTCAAGAAATGATTTATTTTCTATTATAATGTCTGATAAACTTACAACGATGCCAATAAAAAGTTAACACGGCAAAATATCTTTAGTAGAAGTTCTATAGTAAAGTACAACAATCACATAACCCCTCTTCTCTGTCTTCAATGTCCGCCATCATATTACACATAGGAATCGTATTTACTAAGAATTATTTACTTTTGAGAATAACAATTTTCTATTGATTTAAAATTTTTTTAAATAAAGTCTATCATTAATACGATAAATAATTAATTTAAAGAAATATATTTTACATAAAAGTAAATATTTCTTTTATGAATTTTTCATATTTGTATATAAATGTAAATAATAATAATGATAATAATAATAGTAGTATATTAGGAATATTGAAAATATTAACAAGATTTTTTTTCTTTTATTATTATTATTATTATTATTATTATTATTATTATTATTATTATTATTATTATTTTCCTTAACATTTCATTGAAACTTGATTATTTGAATTTTGTAGGCACACGAACGACAAAGGAGGGCTGAAGCATTGCTCAGAGAAGGACGTTTTGAAGAAGCAGCTGATTGTCACGAAGCTGTTGTTCAGCTTTTATCAGAGGCGTTTACGCAACTTCAATCCAACTTTACAGAACCAAGCATCACGGAATCTCACCCTTCCATTTTAATTGGTCAAAGTTCTATACCATTTGTTAGATCCATACATACTGCAATTACTTTGGAATCTCTTGCACTTCAACGAGATTATCACAAAAGACAAGCAGCTGTTGTTAGGTAAATAAATAAATTTCTTTTCTTATTTCTTTTTTCCTTTTCTTTTCTTTTCTTTTCTTTTCACTTTTCGTCAATATTTAGTAATATTTAGTATAAGAAAAAAAAGAATAAAGAAGAAATATATAATTGTAAATATTATTTTTTATGTCACCATAGAATGAAGCAAGCTCAATATGAAGAATATAAAGCTAATTTAGAAACTCAAAAGAGAGATCTCATTTCAAAGCAAATATTCAAGCAAAACGAAAAAGGAAATTCTACGGAATCTGCATCCGATAGAAACAACAGTTCATTGCGTCAAGCATTATTTAGAACTATAGAAGAGCAAGATAGTTTGTTAAGCTTGATATTATTACCAGATACAGAAAGCAGTGCGTTCAAACATCCGAAAGATACTGGCACGGTTATAGAAGAATTAAAAACTGTTAATTGTCAATTGCGCTGTCTCGTTGGAAGCTTATTAAGTCAATTAGAAGCTAAAGAGGAAGAAGTAAAACAATTGACAGAACGTTTGCATGCTATTTCTGTGAATCCTAATGATGAAATTAGGCCAGATGATACACATTCGTTATGTTTAGCACCCTTGCCACCTTTAACGCCACTCGAAATGCCATTATTTGATTTTACATCATCTTAATTAATTTTCTACCTCATTAAGTATTCACTGCTCTCTTTCTCTCTTTCTCTCTCTCTCTCTCTCTCTCTCTCTCTCTCTCTCTCTCTCTCTCTCTCTCTCTCTCTCTCTCTCAATCATTCTTCTAAAAATAATGTGGTTCATTGTACTTACAATTTTATCGTGACAATAGTATGAAAACAGGTCATCTAAAAAATTCATATAGACGTAATATAAGAAAGAGATTGAACAACAAATGAATTGCACATTAATAATGTCGGTATCATTATCAGAATAACGTATAATTATATATTTATTACCGTACTTTTATTACTTTTCATTTATTTAATATAACAACAAAGTTTCTTTAACTTTAATTAACTTTTATAGCTGCATAGTACAAGTAATTTGTAGTAAAAAAAAAAGTCATTACATTTCTATCTTATATCAGTCGTATTTGACCAAATTTATTTGATAAATAGCTATTTATATACTTATATACTTTGTGCACAAATTTATTTATTAATATTTCATTTCATAATAATATTCATGTGATTAGGAAGAAAACTCATATCTATTTCGTGTAAAAATTTTCTTCTATTTTCTATGAATCTTATTTATAAAATACGTATTGTCGAAAAAAGTGCGAACAAAGACATTTTACATTCTCAACCATCGAAAGAATTTTATTCTTATATGTGAAACTTCATCTCTAATTAATGTTATTCACAGGGAACAAAATACATATCAATTTAGGTGAATGATTTCTTCCCTAGCACAAGCTAGAATACATGTAAATATGATTAAAAAAAATGTTAAGATTTTGTCTTCTTTATGTGCTAGGAGAAAAAAAGAACTGCCATGTAATAGTATTTATGAGCAGTTTTGTTATTATAATAAGTAATATACGATTTTAAACAATGAAAGTGTCTTTAAGGAAGTTGTGTAATAATAAATGTTATATAAACTTGAATATGTGTGTATAATACATTTCGATGTAAAATTCTTAATAATATCATTCTTATGATAACATAGGCATTATTGACTTAAAAGTATTCTTTTCAGAGGAATTATATATGCAACGAAATGAGGTATATCAATCATTCTAGTTAATCATTATTGATAAAACAAACTTACAAATGTTTTCAAAAGAAATTGATAAAATCATGCAGGTAAACTTTGTTTGTTTACAATTTCCTCAGTTTCTATGGTAACAGTTGACAAGATGGCGACGAATCGAGCATGCGCAGTTGATTTCTCAAACGAATAGTGAACAGTGATTGGTAGTGACAGAGAGTAAAAGAGAAAGGTTATGTGTATATATATATATATGTATATATATATATAATGTGTGTATATATATATATGTATATGAGAAAAGGAAAGAAAGTGTATTATGAGAGTTCACTTGAAAACGAGCATCTCGCGCCTCTAGTGAACTGGTGTGAATCGTGCTCCTCGTGTAATATTTGCCCAATCGTATTGCCTGTCTCGTAGGGTCATATATTTGCGCGCACGCGTATCTTGATTTTTGTCGAGTTCTCAATAACATTTCAAAATATACCCGAGAATACGTGAATATTATTCTCGCTGTATTAGTTCTTGTGTTACGCGAATAATAATTTAATAGGATAGATTAAGATCTTTGTTATTCGTTAACGCTATCGTGATCATCGCCATCTTGCGCGTTTTCACCGGAGAAAAAGAGAGAGAGCGAGCGACAGAGAGAGAAAGAGAGAGAGAAAGAGAGAGAGAGAGAGAGAAAGTGGTGACAACAAAAAAAAAAAGAAAAAGAGGAAAAATAAAATAATAAGAGAAACAGAAAAAGAGAGAAAAAGAAAGAAAGAAAGAGAGATATTAAATACACGTTTACTTTTTCATGTGACACACCCGTTTGAGTTATGATTAAAGAACGACATTAACGTCCTTTGGGGGAAAAAAAATGCAGAGAAGTGGTGAGTAGAAATTAATAAAGAAAACAATCGAAAAAAAAAATTCCAAACTCGACGATCGGTCACCTTAGGATTTTTGTTATTGTTGTGTTATTGTTATTGTTATTTTGTTGTGTTGAGTGAAATTGTTTCTGATCGATGTTATTTTTTATATTTTCATACGTCGTGTTTTATCTACGAAGATGGTAAGAGTGCACTGATATATGTATGTTGTGCCGGTGAACACACGTGAACAACGTCGAAACATTTCTTCTTCAATTCACCTTGCGTTTTATGTTTGCGAGACATAGACGACCATTTTGAAGTCTCGGCGATTGTTTTTTTTTCCTTTTTTCTTTTTCTTTTTTTTTTTCCTTTTTATTTTCCTTTTCCCATCGATACGCAGCGCTCCGCATTCCCGGTCGATACAGACGACCAACCTAACCTCTAAAGAGCTGAGAGGCTTTGCTCGCTGAAGTCGCACCAATGCGCTAATTCCATAATTACGTGTACGGTCATACTTATGTATGCATGTGTACGTACTTATTTACATAGAGACATGTAATTCTTGTGTAAATCGAAACTACTCGAATTGCAAACTGTACTCGAACGTAAAGGTTAGAATTTGCGAGATATTTTTATATACCATTTCTTCTTTTTTTTTTTTCTTTTTTTATTTGTTTGAACGTTCCTTTTTTCTCTTTTTCTTTTTTTCTCTTTTTCTCTTTTTAATTAAAAAAAACCTTCGTGCTGTAGGCCAAGACAACAATTTGATATCGTTAGGTATCGAGCTTAATACATTTTATCTTTGATAACAGCAAGAAAAACCAGTCGATCGTTTTTATTTTTTTTATTTTTTTATTTTTTTATTTTTTTATTTTTTATCAACAATTATAATAAGAATATGAAGGGAAGAAAGAAGATATTACAAGATCTCCAAGTATTGAGATTTATTACTATAGGTTATGAGATATTTATGCCATTAAAAACATATACAAATCATATATTTTATTAGGTATCACGTATTTCCATAAATATAATATAAATCTTTGGATTGTGGTGTCATTTGTTTGAAAAACAAAAACCGAACGTTTATTGCTCTACAAATAATCTATAGAAATACAAAGTTTTCCTAAGACGTTTTTGAAGTTGTTTGAATGATAAATGTTCATTGTTCTATAAAAACTTTTTAAAAATTTTTAGGATATCATTAATGCCATTAAGAACACGAGTAATCATGAATATTTTATTAGATATTGTATATTTCATAAATTTAAGAAATATTATTATGATGTCCTCTATTTGATAGATAAATACAAAAGTTCATTGTTTACCAAAAATCTACAGAAATTTTGGAAAGTAGTGTTTACTTAATGTCATTGGAAATAGACTTTGAGCATATATTTCATTATATATTGCTAGCTTTATAAATTTCAAATAAAACTTTTAATTATGATATCATACATTTGAAAATAATAAACATAAGAATTTATTGTCTCATCAAAAATAACAGTTCTTAGGTCGTCATTAAGTTGGCAAGGGCACACACACATATATGTAAATACATATATATATATATACATATTAGATAAATTTTTAATAAATTTTTTAATTATGACGTTATTCGTTTGATAAATAAACGCAAAAGTTTATCGTTCTATCAAAAATCAAAAAAAAGAAAAAAAAAGAAAGAAATCGACAGGAATACAATTTTTAAAAGAAATTAAAGATTTTAAAAACATTAAACAATAACATATGTATTTTATTGCGTACATTTTATTAACGTATAATAATAATGAAATATTCTATCGCAGCATACAAATAATTCTATATTTTATTATATTACATAAATTTAAAATAAATCCTCCAATTTGTAATGGTGTCAACCATACGAAAATAAAAACGCATAAATTTATCGTTCGTTCGATCGGATGAAAGTAATTCAAATAGAATTCACGGGTTTATTTAGATATAAATACAAGAGTAAAAAAAGAGGGAGAAAGAGAGAGGGAGAGGGAGAGAGAGAGAGAAATAAAACGAGTAGTGATGCGATTTAGATCAATCGAATCTTCATCTCTATCCTGATATTTATTTTATTTCTTCTTTATCTAAATATCCACAATCTTTTTTTATTTTATTTCTTTTATTTTTATTCTTTTTATTTATTATTGTTATTTTAATCTCTCTCTCTCTCTTTCTCTCTGTCTCTCTCTGTCTCTCACACAGAGAGAGAGAGAGAGAGAGAAAGATGCAAGAAAAGATTAGAATTATATTATATTTGTCAGATTAAAATCTGAGGAAATTTATGAATAAAAATACGAAGAAGATTACAAAAGATAAAACAAGTGAATTTCATTGTAATCACGTGATCGAAAAGATGTGCCAATTAGATACGATCGATTGCAAAAAGTTCGAGATCTTTATTTGAAATATTTTATATGATTAAGTTTTCTAAATTCTTTTTTTTTTCTGGTCATTGCACATAATCAAAAAGGAAAAAAAAATTAGAGATGTGCATGATTAATTAATTGGATTTTTTATTTTTTTTTTTTTTAAGGTTAGTTTTTTCGGTTAGAAAATAATCCCTCAAGTTTACTGTATAATATTGTTTGTACTTAGAGATATAAAAATGTAAAAAATTTCGACCGTATTTTTTGGACCGAAATTAAAATTATTATCGCAATGACGAGATATCGCAAATAAATCGAATATTCATCTTTAAAAATTTTATTTTATTAAGATTATTAGCAGATAATAATATACATACATCTAATGAATTAAAATTATTAAGATATTATTTTACATCGAATAATTTTGAATATCATATATACGAAAATGTAAAATTTCTTTAAATCACTTGCTATTTTATCAGATATAAAAATCTCTTTTTTTTTTTTCCTCCCTAATAGAAATACTTAACACGCATATGTCGTTTATATTATCTGTACATGACGTCATAATTTTCATATAAATTTTAAAATAGAAAAAAATATAAGATCAATATATATATATATATTATTATATATATATTATATAATATATTATATATATTATATAATATATTATATATATTATATATATAATATATAATATATATATATAATATATATATATATTATATATATATATATATATAATAAAATTTTGAATTAGTTCTACTCAATTTTATTTTATTTATCAATTCCGTTTCATTACACTCTTCATATTTTATTTTCCTATTTTAATTAATTTATAAAACGAAAAAAAAAACAAATCTATATATATCAATTAATAATTATATAATTAATTTTCCATTCCATTTTGTATTTTTACATTTAGATTCGTGCAAAAGTTGAGAGAAAAAGTAATGAATGCGGGGGGTGGGATAGGGTGGAAGGGAAGAAAAAATAATATATTATTATAAATAAGCAATTATTATATTTGATCGTATACACAATAGATTTTTTTCCCCCTAATCGAAATTTTTAATAGACCTCATTCAACAGTCTATACGCCTTATGGTCACTCCATTGTATTCCGTAAAGTGGCTCGTTGCCTTTAGCCATGTAACACTATACTATTATTCTACGCTGGTCGTGTCGTAGAAGTTACTAGTGTCATTTTACATGCTTCTCACATCGTAACAAGAAACAGCACGATGATCTTGATCGAACTAGAGAAGGGTATAGGCATTTCGTTCTCGATTAAATAAAGATTTTAATTTCAAAATGATTTTTATAACAAAATGTAAGAATTATCTTCTTAATGAATCATCTTAATGAATAAATAATTACGTAATCGTTTTAATGAATCATTTAGATGAAGAAGTATTAATAAAATTATCTTAATGAATCATCTAAATGAATAAACAATTATATTATTATCTTAAAGAATTATCTAAATGTAGTAAATAATTTGCAGTTATAAAACTTGCTTTATTAATGATCACGAAACAATAAATTGTGAATTTAAATTGACAGGGTCAATTATTATAAGAATATAATAATATTATTATTGTTGTTGTTATTATTATTATTATTATTATTAATATTATTATTATTATTAGATAATACTATAACGATTGACTAATGGATTGATTAATAATAAATTCATAATGAAGGATCATTAATCGATTCGAGAGCAATCATGAATAAATTAGATATTAAATAATCGACGTTGTTACGATAATTAATATTATATATATATATATATATATATATATATATATATATTTACTCGAAGCTACTGTACAGTGACAAAATGGTTTGAGTAATTGTAAGTTCGTAACGAGGGATCATTAAAACGATCGGCGAGCAATTAAGGGTGAATTAGTTATACGCGAACAACGACGCATTTAATCATTTATATCACGTACAAAAATAATTTCAATAGGCAAGTCTTCATTATTGAAAAAATGTATATATATATACATATATATATATATATATATTATTTATATATATTTAAAAAGACTAAGATGGCTCCTTCTCTAAAAAGAAAAAAAATATATATACCACAAAATAATGAAAGGATTTATTAGTTTCTCAGAGGAATGAAGAAAAAGAAAAGAAAAAAGAAAAAAAATGAGGAAGGCCAACTGAAAGATCCCTCATTCCTTGTGATTTTTATCTCGCATAAAATAAAATTAAAAGAAAATGTTGAAAAAAAAAAGAGGTGAAATCAGTCACGGTAATGCACAAGCCGTATTATCTAAGATACTTCTTCCGCACCGTTTAGATTTGTAAAAAACATCACTGACCTGTGCATTCAACGCCTACCTTCTCTAAGCTTGTAGTAAATGAATGTATATGTATGTATATATGTATGTATGTGCATACATACGTAAAAGGAGTGACTCTAGAATGCCAAATGATGTTAAGAACGTGCTGATGCATTTAACGTCGTCCATCTTTAATTTTATAAATGAAATAAAAAAATATTTATGTCAAATTACAAAAGAATTATAATAATAATAATAATAATAATAATAATAATAATAATAATAATAATAATAATAATAATAATAATAATAATAATTATAATAATAATTATAATTATAATTATTATTATTATTATTATTATTATTATTATTAATTGAAAATAAAAGATTATTAATGAGAATTGTATTTTTCTTACTACATTTATATAATTTTTGAAGCGTATATGATCAATAAATAATTTTAGAATTTTTTGTATTTGGTATTTAAATAAATAATAGTATTATCTTTTATTGAAAATTTTGCTATAATATAGTATAGTGTAATATTATATATCAATGGGTTGAAATGACTAATAAATAATATTTAAAATTTTTTAATATTAAAATATTTTTAATATTTTCAATATTTTATATTTAATAAACAACGTTACTATTATTTATAGAAAATTTTGTTATAGTATAGTAAAATATAGCATAATATAGTATAGTATCAATTAATAAGTAATATCGAAATTTATAGTATTTCATGCTTAAATAAATAACATTTTTTATCTTTTATTGAAAATTTAAATATGTTTATAAAATAAAAAAAAATATATATATATCACATAATCGATTAGATTGAACTGTCGGTGAATATTCAAATAACATAAACGAAATTAAAATTTGAAAAATTTCTATGTTATTATCTAATATTACAAAAGGAAGGAAGAAAAGAAATTAATTACAAAATTATCTTAAATTAGCATTAATATAAAGTTACAGATAGTTTGGCTATTTAATCAAATGTCAAATTATTTTACCCTAATAAATTCTTTTAATATTTAACATAGGAATATAAATTAGAATTTTAGGTAACTCATATACAGTTAGAAAACTTTGGTATATATATATACATATATATATAAAATGTGCATAAGTAGAGAAGGACCCATTGTAAAGAAACTTTTGTTCAGTATTCCACTCTCTTGGATATTCTTAAGTGGTCTAAGAAGATTGTTTTCATTCGTTAGATCTCGACGAAAGCTATATCAATTTAACTGGGGCTAACCTTTAAAGTGGCGAGATTTAACGAGACGAGAAAAGTATGAAGAGGATCATCTGTTTGATATTTCAAATACGAGCTAACAATGGTCTTATGTTTATTAAATAGTTTAGTTCAATTGAAGAGAATGAAATGGTATTATAGAAATGAATTATCGGATAAATAGGTCGCTTTAATATCAATTAAATTATTTTTATATAATAATTACTTAACAAACTTATAATTATTTATAAAAGAGGGATTCGATGATAATTCAATTTAATTTAATTTTTTTTCTTTTTTTTTTTCCTTGATATCTAAAAATTACATAGATAATGTGAAACTTATATATTTTATCAGATATTATTTATTGACATTTTTTTTTTATATTTATTTATTAAAATTTTCTTTTTATTTTTTAATTTAAAAAAAGAGAAAAAAAGAAGGTAACAAAAAATTATCGTATCAAAAAAGAGAAGATTATTAATTTTTATTTATTCTGCTTAAATTGATAATACATATTATTATATTAAAATAAATAAATGAATATATATATATATATATATATATATATATATTTATAATGATTCTACATGTTTACGTATACATGCATACTGAAATTTTTTTTTATTTTTTTTATTTTTTATTTATTTTTTTTTTTTATTTTTTTTTTCTTTTTATTTCAAGAATAGACATTCGTTTCTCTATGCTATTATAATAATTTTATATTATAATTTATCATTGTCCAAATATCGTTTTCGCGTCGTGTTAACAACGTACATTAATGTACTTTTAAAGATTCATAATAACATATATTTAAAAAAGAATACGGCAAAATGGATAAAAGCGTTGACGTATCCTATCGGTGATCTGTTCTATTTCAACTACTTGTATGCAATAGGGAATAGAAAATGTATTTTTATCGATAAAATATGTTACATCAACGTGTTGAAATACACAAGGTTACTCTGTTAGATATGATAGGGAAAGAAAAAAAAAGTAGAAACTGAAAGAAAGAAAAAGAAAAATACAATGATTCATTGAACAAAAAAGAAAAGAACGAAGAAAAAAAGTTGATCATTATTGTATCTCGTTTATTATTAATAATATCTCGCATTTTAATTATTTTTTTGTTTGTTTATTTGTTTGCAATAAATAAGATCTATTATATTGTTACCGAATGTCGATTAATTATCGAAAATGAATTAGATCGATCGGTTTACTCGAGTGAAACATTCGAAAAAAAAGCGTTACGTATCGAGAGAGAGAGAGAAAAAAAAAACAAGGAAAAATAAATAAATTATGTGTGTAACAAATAATCACGATATTTTTTAAATATTTAAACATTTTTTTAAAGATTAACATTACAAACTAGTGTGTTAGTAATAATAAAAGACCAACGAATAATTAAAAAAGAATTAACAAATAATTAAAAAAAATAAAAAAAAATAAAAAAAAAAACAAATTGAATATTTAAAAACTTTTATATTACATCATGTAACTTAATTTTCTTTTTAACTTTTTTATATATATATATACATATATATACATATGAATATTTATTATTATATTTATTATCGTATATATATATATATATAAATATTTATTAACAATTAACAATCGTAATATTTTCTATTCCTCAATTGATCCTTTCCTTATCATTTTTATCATTTGTTTACCTTATCATCAAATCCTTCCTTCCCACTCGTTCTCTGTTCTTGTTTCCGGTAATGATGATGCGGATGTTGGTCTACCACGTGAACCATGTCGTCGACAACGACAACGACGACGACGACGACGACGACGACGACGACGACGACAACGATTACGATGACTACGATGACTATGATGACTACAACGGTTATGATGGCCTTGTCTACGTCACGAACAACTCGGCCACCAACGGCAGCGGTAAGTTTCTGATAAGGCTAGTCGCATTCCGATCGTTGCTTCGTTCCTACACGTCTATAGTTCTATACGGTTTCTTCTTTGTCATATTGACAGTTTATTGTAGTTTATTTTATTTTATTTTATTTTATTTTATTTTATTTTATTTTATTTTATTTTATTTTATTTTATTTTATTTTATTTTATTTTATTTTATTTTATTTTATTTTATTTTATTTTATTTTGTTTTATTTTATTTTATTTTATTTTATTTTATTTTATTTTATTTTATTTTATTTTATTTTATTTTATTTTATTTTATTTTATTTTATTTTATTTTATTTTATTTTATTTTATTTTATTTTATTTTATTTTCTCTTTCCCTTTTCTTTCTTCTCTATTCTTTTCTTTTCTTGTCACTTGTCGATCCTTTCCCGAAGATTCCAAATTTCTCTTTTTCTCTTTTCTTCTTCTTCTTTTTTTTTTCTTTGTTTTTGTTTCGTTACATTTCGTTTCGTTTTCATCGAAAATTTATTGATATCGTTTTTATTTATTATACATATATATATATATATAAAATATACATATATATATATATATATATATATATATATATATATATATGTATATTTTTTTCCCCTATATTTATTCGATATACATAGCACAGTAATTGAATTTTTCATATTATTTGGTTTATCAGAAATCGTATTATTTGATGCTTATCAGAAAGAAAAAAAAGAAAAAAGTAAGATGTGTGGCTCGCGTTGTAATTTAATTTATATATATATATATATATATATATATATATATATATATATATATATTTCTTTTTTTTTAATATATATGTATAATATATATATTTAATTTCTATTACTGTTTCTTTTTTATTACATTTTTTATGAAAGATAATTACCACGAAGTTACGAAAAGAAAAGAAAAATATATATATATATATATTATATTAGGATGAATCATAGAGAAATAATATTTATAAAAAAGTGATTTAATTGGACGAATAATATATTAATGTCTGAAAACGTTTATAAAATTTTTGATTCATATCTTTCGAAAGGATCATTCGATGAAACATTTAGAACACACGGATGTGGTTTAGTATAATCATTCAATGCGCGCAAGAAAGCTGATTTAAGTAAACGATTATATATATATATATATTTTTGTGTTATATATATATATATATATATATATATATATATATATATATATAACCTCGATTACTCATCGTATACTGGAAATTGCCACGTTTGACTTCTTTCTCTCTCTCTCTCTCTCTCTCTCTCTCTCTCTCTCTCTCTCTCTCTCTCTCTCTCTCTCTCTCTCTCTCTCTCTCTCTCTTTCCTTCTCTCTTTCTTTTTTATTTTTTTTATTTTCATTTTTCTAATCATATCTCTTAAAACTGACATCATTTCTTTTTTTTTCTCTCTATATATACGTACATACATACAATAATATCAAATTCTAAATCTCATTAAATTAAAATGATAGAACTCAGAACTCAAAACTCAGAAAAATTAAATGAAAATTTTTGTACTCTTTCGTATCCGTGAATAAAACTATTAAAAAAAAAATATATATATATATAACACATACATATATATATTATACAAAAAAAAAAAGGACTAAACGAACATCGTTGCAATTTGAATATCAAATAAGAATACAGTTTGTTTATGTGTCTTCTTCGTGTATGCGTGCATTGTGTGTGTATGTGTGTGTGTGTGTGCGTGTGCGCGGATGTGAAGGTGTGCGCGTTCGAGAAAAGAAAAGTAAGAATTATTTTCTTTCCGAAAAATTTTTTATTTTCGAAATAATATTTCCTTGAGGATTAAAGTGGGGGAAAGAAAGAAAAAAAGAAAAAAAAAGAAAAAGAAAAAGAACAAATTAAAAAAGAACAAAATCGTATTTAATTGTGTTCATGACGTATTTATATATAATGGCGGTGTTATAAAAGTGTGAAGGAATCAAATGATAACGGCATCGTTGCAATCATCAGTATCATTCGGTTGTCTTCTTAGTGCAGCGTGTCGTGTGTGTGTGTCACTCATTCTTCACGTCAAAAAGAAAAACGCGACTAGACGTTGTAGGATCGTTAAAATATGTCGACTACGACAGTGTCAAGACGTCGTTTGAATCCGGCGGTACTTGCCAGATACGATCGCCAGCAGAAAAGTCCGTCTCAACAGGTAGCCAAAATTATTACATTTTATTATGTACATTCATTCTTATAATTCACATATAATAACGTTGACGGTATTCGAATGATAAATTTTTTTTATATCAATTTTTACAATATAACTTTAAGCATTGACGAAAGTTTTTTGAAATGTCAATTTCATTTTTTTTTTCTTTTTTTTTTTTTTTTTTTTTTTTTTATACTCCATATCATCACACTTTTATCTTTTTTCTTTTTTCCTTTCTTTAATATGTGGTTTTTTTATTTTACTATTATTGGTTTTTTTTTCTGATATCATTTTTTATAATTAGAAAGTAAAAACATTATAGTCGAACGTTTCAAGCTTTTGTTTTATTTTATTATTATCATTATTATTATTGTTATTATTATTTTTTTTTTTATTACTATCTTTTTTCTGTTTTTTTTTTAACGATGACAAAGTCAACGATAGAATTTAGAATTAAACATTTTTCTATAAAAGATTTTCTTTTTTTTCTTTTCTTTTTTTTTTTTTTTTTTTCGTGAATTATTTCCACGATAACAATATTGATATATAATGTCTCTTTAAAAACGTTACATTACACATGCAATATATATGTATTATATTATCTTATCTCTTAACAAAAATAATTATTGGCAGGAGTTTGCGTTATTTCATAGATCCTTATTAATATACGAGATCGTGGAAAGAACGGATAGAACGTATCCAATTGTCGTATATTAATATTTCCCTTTATATTTACGAACGGAAATTCACCTCTTATATTTTTCTACGTAACACGTGACTAAGATACATCGTTTCACAGGAAACGTAATGACACTATGTGTGCTACGCCGTTATAATATGCATTCCGATAACTACGCACTGGACATTGATAATACTTTGATACGAGATAAAAGCTAGTCACGATAATATATTTATATTATATTTCACGTCGGTTAAACGCGTTTATATT
>NC_140812.1:8655000-8662500 GCF_050613455.1 Vespa mandarinia | reverse complement strand
TATAAAACGCAACATTGATGACGAACGATGAGCGAAAAAGTGAGAGTGATGATCTTAACCACGTTCGGCCGGCAACTCGGCTATTGTGTGAAACAACAACGGCGACAATACGATCGTTCGTGAAGCTTAGCAAAGCTTTTTGAAGAGAAGGCATAAGAGAGAGAGAGAGTAAGAGAGAGATAGAGATAAAGATTGTGAGAGAAAGAAAAAGAGGGAGAGAGAGTGAGAGAGAGAGAGAGTGAGGGTGGTGTAGGAACGACGCGCGGCAGGAATCCCCCCCATAAAGTCAGGCGTGCATCTTCTTCCTTGAAAGAATAATCTTTCTTTAGGAATTTTACTTGATCTCGACGAATCTTTTTAGTCTTTCCCTCGACGAGAAAGACAATATATACACACATACACACACATAAATATATATACATAATTTACGTAAATATATAAAAGTAAAGGGACATTTTATGTGGTGTGTTGGTGTTAAAGTATTCGACGCTCCTACTCTGCTTATGTACATATATATATAAATATATATATATTTTTTTTTTCTCCAACATTCGACGGTCGATCGTCTTCTTGTCTCTTTTCTATCTATCTATCTCTCTATCTCTCTCTGTGGTTGAGATATATATATATAGTATATAATATATATATATATACGTACGTACATATATATTTCTTCTCTCTCGCTCTTCGTCTTTCTCTTCTCGCACACGACGGACTTTCGTCTTTCTGTGTGCGTGCGTACGCGCGCCCTTACGCATCGGACCTCAACATCGTAAGTGTCGTTGTTCTCTCTTGTCCTCTGATAATTTCGTAATTCGCACAAGTTTCTCTCTATATGACAAATTTTGTTTTTGTTTTTGTTTTTATTTATTTATTTTCTTTTTATTTTTGTCTACTTTTGTTTCTTATCGTACGATAGAATTCTCTCTCTCGTGAATTGCGATATTTTTATTTTATTATTATTATTTTTTTTTTCTTTTTTTTTTCTTTTTTTTTATTTATCAATCGACTTTCGATGACGGCTTTCAGTCTTTTCAGTTTATGCTCGACTTAGTATATTGTTTTAGGGTTACTTTTTAAGTTACGTCATTTTATCATGATGGATTATTTTGTATAGTTCTTTCACACATATATATAAATATATATATATATCTTTATCTAATATAATATAATATAATATAATATATACTTCGTACGCGTGCAACATCCAATGAATTGTCTTATAAATTTCGTCTTTTCATCATGGTGGAAAATTGTGTTTAGTTTTTCTTTTCCTCTATCTTATCTCTATACTTCGTACACATATTTGTATATGTATATTATCCAATAGCTTCACGTGTATATATATATATATATATACATATATATACATATATATACATATATGTGTATATGTATATATATTATCGTATGTAAATTTTGTTTTTATATTTTTTCAATCTTATTGGTGATTTTTATCATATTTACCGTAAAGATTTTAGTTTTGTTTGGTTTTGATTATAATCTTGATCGAGAAAGAGAGAGAGAGAGAGAGAGAGAGAGAGAGAGAGAGAGAGAGAGAGAGAGAGAGAGAGAGAGAGAGAGAGAGAGAGAGACAGACAGAGAGGGGATGAAAATGAAATTGAGGTTATATCTTTGGAAAAGTGTAGAAGAAAAATGTGAAATAATTCAAAGGGATTAATTATTATTTCTTCGTGCAAAGTTCCCTTAATGTCAAAGTTCAAAGATGTTGCATAAAAATGAGTTTATATTTGATCGTGTAAACCAAACCTTTCCAACATGTCGGGACGAATATTAAACAAAAATATAAAATATACAGTGCTCGGTGTACACATATGTAGTACATGTATATAAATACGAGATGTATATATATATATAATATTTATATATTTGGTATTGAGAGAAACTAATGTGCAAATTCGAAATTTGTGTGTCGTATCGTTTGTTAGACCAGTGGCGTAGGAACGATTTTTTTTTTTTTTGTTTTTTATTTTTAATGTTTTGAGAACAACTTTTTCTTTCAAACAAATATTAATCTTTCTTGAATATATTATTATATTTCTTATGATATAAAGAAAATTAGAAAATTTTTCAGATTAGTTAATGAATCGTTAAAAGCGGGATTGTAATTTTCTAAAATTTTAGAAAACTTCTTTCAATTAAACGTTAATATTAAAAACATTATTCCCTTTTTATTTTTTTATTATATAATATAAACAAAATAAAAAACTTTTATAGGTTATATAATAGATAAATGATTCGATTTCCTTTTTGAATCTAACCTAACAAAATATTCACGGAAATCGATAAATTCGAAGATAAAATCCTCCAAAAAGAGAGAAAAAAGGTGTATAATTTTTGATCGTTCGTTATGCCACTGTAAAAATATTCGATATTATTAAATTGAAGAAGAGAAAAAGAAAACCAATCGTAAAAAAAAAAAACAGACGGAAAAAGAAAAAAAATTTGTTGTCTCTCGTAAAAGGTTAGCGGAAAATCGTCGTGGGAGAAAGAAAAGAAGGGACGAAAGGAAAGTAGAGGAGAGGAGGAGAAGAAGTGTACAAGTGGGGGAGGTGTTGTTCACAGTGAAGTAGAAGTAGAAGAGGAACGAACAGGACGAAGAAGAAGAAAAAAAAAGAAGTAGAAGAAGAAGAAGAAAATAAATAAAAGGAAATAAAGAAAAAGAAAGATGTCGACGGAAAATCAACAAAACGGTTCAGCTGGTCCGACGCAAAGCAACGGTCTTAAATCTGCAACCATCAACGTGACCGGTAATACCAGGACGATACCGAACAACTCCTCGTTCCTTTATAGCAGTAATTCGATGTTGAATCGAGATAAGCCACGGCAAGTGCCGCCTCCGACTTTACCGAAATACACATCGAGTTTCAACGCGGGATCGAACGGCAGTGGCGCCGCCGAGAGACTGAGCAGAGACAGAGAGGCTGGGGGTAGTTACAGGCTGGCAAGCCTCGAAAGACTCGCCCTCAGACAGAGGATACTCGATGGAGAAAAAGCCAACGGTGATGCCACATCGGTAAGAATTTTCTATCGAATCGGAATGATCTAGCGATAACGATTGATCCAACGTTTTTATAATATTAATTGAAATATTGATATTGACATAAGTAGGTTTATAGTAAATATTGAATTTTCTGTGACAATTGTATTATATTTTATATTGGATATCATTGAATTCTAACCTAACTTTTTTTTCTCTCTCTCTTCGTACTTTCTTTTATCACTAAACTTATTAAAGAAAGTATGAGGAAAAAATAGATATATATATATATATATATTTTTTTTTTTTCTTTCTTTCGTTGACAATCTTATGTTTACTTATAAGAAAAAATATGAATGGAAAATAATCTTCAATGGAATCTTGTCCATCATTTTTCACCAAATTTTATAACATAACTCGATTAATTGCGAGCTTGGTATTGAAACAATCAAGTTCGTTTAATACATTGACCGTATTAATTTTAAATTTGCAATGGTAATCTTATTAGATTGTATATCTAATATGATCGTATTTTAACCTACCTTTTTTTTTCTATCGTATTTTCTTCCTTTGACAATTAGAAATTATTATTAGAGAAAGTATGGAAGTAAATTTTCTCTTTTTATATCATATTCATAAAAAAAGAAAAAAAAAAGGAGATACGATTTTACTTATAAATTTTCTTTTATACTTCGTTATTTAATATTAAAATCTTCAATGACAACGGCATTATCTACATATATTAATTAGTATCTAACATTCCTTTTTTTCTTTTTTTAAAATAAAGTCAAATTCTAACCTAACTTTTTTCATATTTTTCTTTGTTGATAATCCTACTTATTATAACTTACAATGAGCTTATAAAAGAAGATTATCTCTCTTTATCTTCCAAAAAAAAAAAAAGAAAAAAAAAAGAATCCTTTCCCTCTTTTCATTTTCTCAATTTACGTTTTTTTTTTTTTTTTTTTTTTTTTTTTTTTTTTTTTTTTTTTTATACCACGGTATCCGTTTTCCAAGAAGATTAAACGTTCCTTAAAACTTTTTTATCATCGCCTATTTTTGCCCTCGCATACGAATCATCATAGTTAGACATAACCTCTTCGTAATAGTTCATCGTTTAACATTCGTATTATCGTATGATGCGTTTGAGGAACGTAATCAAAGTTTATACTTCAATTTACAGCTTCTAACCTCTCCTCTCTCTCTCTCTCTCTCTCTCTCTCTCTCTCTCTCTCTCTCTCTCTCTCTCTCTCTCTCTCTCTCTCTCTCTCTCTCTCTCTCTCAAGCTTCTCGATATCTATAATTCAAGCGTTACACGATGTAATCGACCGATCACAAGATTCTTGTCGGTCTATCGAGCCTGAAATCGTTCCTTGGTATTAGAACGTTATATACACATGGTACCTAATCGTTCGTCGTAATCGTTCATTAACGTTTCAGCATGTATAGGGTAAGCGAAAATTCACTTAATTGGCCCAAAAAGTTCCTAGGTGATTATTACTTCCCCTATCTCACCTCCCCAATCAATTACTCTTTCTTCTCGAGATGTTCATTTTTTTCCTTTTCAAATCATACAGCTACACGTTTGAAAAGTCTCGAAAACAAAACGGAGTAATCAATTTTTTTTTAATTATCCAGGAACTGTTATGTACTCACCCTGTATTCCTTTCTTTCATTAGTTCCAAAATCAAATAAGGAAATTGATTTTATTTACCGATCAATTCGCTTACTTTCACAAAATGTATTTGTGGAAAGAAAAACAATAGGCTTGAATCAATCAGTGCATGATAAATTTTTATTATATTTTTTTTTCTAACATGATAATACATAAAGTTTGTAGATCCAATGTCGATATTTGTACAATAATAATAACAATAATAATAACAATAATAATAATAATAATAATAATAATAATAATAATAATAATAATACGAAATGTGTTTTATATTTTAACAGATATTATTTTACAATGAGACATTTTAATTTAATAGAATATTTTATAGCGATGTATTTTATCAGAGATCTCCATTTATAATAATATCGAATCACTGGTATAAACAAAAAAAAACAACAAAAAAAAATAGCCAGTTTTAATGAACAATTCAAAAACATTGTTTGACATTTCGCGATATCCTCATTGTGAAAGAATGAACAAAAATAAATTTGGACAAGAGACATAGTTTTTTTTTTGTCCCTATACAATTTGAACAATATTTATATTTGTACGCAATTTCTATATATTTCTTTTTTTTTTTTTTTCCTTCTCCTTTTTCTCCCTTTTTTTCGTATGAATATCTAATTCACATAAAAGTGCTTTTTAAAAATCAGTTGGAGTATTCGCAAGCCATTCACTTATAGGTATATTGTCTTTTTTTCCCCTTTTGATAACAAAGAAAGAGTGAGAGAGAAGAAGAGAGAGGAAGGGGAGAGAGAGAAAGAGAGAAAGGAAGGAGGGCAGGGGCAGGGAGGGTGTGAGGGAGGGAAAGAGTGACGACCTATACGCACAGTTTACAGCGACAGCAGCAGTATTTCACCCGCCATTGTGAACGTAATGAAGAGGGCATTGAACAACCCATATCTTAATCCTTCCTTTGTACTCGTGCCTATCGCGCTTTAATATCTCTCTTAGCTTAAACTAATAATCCTTCTTAATGAAATTTAGGAGATCGGAGAAGTAATAATGATAGTAGTCATTTGTGGAATTAGCAAAAGACGAAGTGTTGTCTCATTTAAAATGGAGTGACTTCTATGTTGTCAAAATGTCTTCCATATAATGGCTCGTCCGCCATCTTGGAAGTCAATCACCATCTTGACGTCGAAAAAAAAAATAAAAGATAATAATAATAATAAAAGACTATCAAATTTCAAGATTTACAATAATATTGCATTGATAGGGGATGCATCTTCGTAATGACTTAGCGTATTTTCAATATCAACAAAATATTAAGTTTCAAGTTTATTAATATTCCATAGTCGGTGGAATCAAATTTTTCATCTTGCTTCTTATATTGGTCACAGTTATTTATCTAGTAGTAAAGAGATAGTTGTTTCATATTTGATTGAACGTTGATGAGAGTAAGTTCGTTTCATTCGTTATGAAACTTTTACAGGAATTAAAAAGGTGGAAGAGTTTGTGTTTCTTAATTTTCATTGAAATTTGACGTTGAAGGAAGAAAAAGACCTTGTTTTTCATTGGTTGAAATTTTATCAGAAAATGTTCGCCATTTGAAAATCCTTTCAAAATTTCATCGATAATAAGTTTCTCTCAAATTTCTATAGTCGTAAAGTTTTTATAAAATATATATATATATATATATATACATACACATACAATATATAAAATTGTTGAAGTTGAAGGAAAAGAAAAGACGAAAAGTTTTGTTTAAAGTACATAATATAAAGTAAGAAAGTTTTGAAAAAGAAGTTACTTATCGAATCTGAGAGTAGTAGCAAACGTGGCAACTATGCCAGGAAAGACATAAGATGACTCACAAGTTTTTGCTCGACCGTTTCATAATTCTTGGTACTTATCCGGAGTATACACGGAGCAGGTATCAATCCCCAATCCCCATCTTGGTGCGTCATTCGTACCGCCGCCATTACCTTACTTTCGATTTCCCGTAGGCATTCAACAAAAACCGTTCAAAACTTCAACACACCATCTCAATCTAATCTAAACTTTTTGTTTTTCCTTTTGTTTTCTTTTTCTTTTGTTTTGTTTTCTTTTCTTTTTTTTCTCTTACAAAATTTTAAAAAACCTATATGCATTAATGTTATACAATTTAATGTTATAAAATTTGACATTTTTCGATTTTAATAAACTGAATATACGAGTACATACGAATTTAACATATCTCAATTTTGTCACTATATTCTATTCTCAATTTTGTCACTATATTCTATTCGAAGAATATTTGTTTTATATGTTATGAAATATCAAACAATCGGTAATTAATATCATTATAATTTATATATATATATATATATATAATGTACAAAATACAAATAGATATATTATATTTTACATTACAATATTACATTTCTATTAGAACTTATCGATCGATCGAAAAAAAAAATTTTATTTTTATTACGAAATACCTTGGAGAAAAAGAAAACACTGTGCCATCAGTGTTACGTACAAATTATGATTTACATTAAGAACGAAATAGACGAAATAGAACGAAAAAAATGAAATTTATCAATTACAATACTTCATTTTTTTTTTTTTTTTTTTTTTTTTTTCATTATTTGAATGTATCGAGAAGTTCTCATCTTTGAGAGTTTGAAGAGACAGAATGATAGAAAACGAATAATTCAAAGCGAAGAGATTCGAAGGAGCTTAAAAATGTAATTCTCGTTTTGGATTCTTATGGCCATAATTGTCGTCATCATTTGAACATTAACACATTGCCTCGATCTAATCTCCAATTTTTTTCTTCTATCTCTATCTCTCTCTTTTAAAATATTAGAAAATCTGTATGTACGATATATATTAATAT
>NC_140812.1:8642500-8652500 GCF_050613455.1 Vespa mandarinia | reverse complement strand
AAAAAAGGGAGAAAGAGAAAGACTTATCTCTTTCAGGCCTCTTCAAGGAGACCTTTTCAAATCAAGCGTTAGTTTAGTTAATTGATTGCGAGTGTACTAGCGCGTGCAAATAAAATAATCGTTTCTTTTAAAGATGAATTCGTATGTACTTATCCATATAGTGAACAAATATATATATATATATATATATATATATATATATATTTACTTATTTAATTATTTCCTAGTAAATTATTTTATTATAAATTCGATAAGAAATTATAAGAATAATAATATTAGAAACTTCTTTTATATATATATATATATATATATATATATATATATATATATACACGTAGAAAAATCTTTTAATTAGTCTTATGGGTTGTTAATTTTATTATTATTATTATTATAACTTCAAGTTTTTATTGTGCAAAATTGATTATATTATGAGGATAGATAATTAAGTTATTTCAAAATTAATTATTACAAGGATACGTAATTAAATTATTTTCAAAATTAATTATTTTGAAAATACGTAATTGAATTCTTGCAAAATTAAAAAAAAAAAAAAAAAAAAAAGAAAGAAAAGAAAAAATAAATAAATAAATATCGAAGATAGGAAAATTTTGTATTTATATTAATTATTTTTATACCGAATTTAATTGATATTTATTATTAAAAAAAAAATAGAACAAAAACGAAATTTGATTACGCAAAAAAATTAAATAAACATACATCTCATAATACACACGTGTATGTATGTATATATGTTTGTTTGTATATATGTTTGTATGTTTGTATGTTTGTACGTATGTATGTATATTCAACGTAATTGCATCGTTAGTGAACATCGTTTACGGGGAAACATATGTACATGAACGTACGTAATTTGTTAGAAGATTGATATCAATGTCGTAAAGCATGAAACAAACACAAGGTACGTGTCTACTTGTGAGCGAACAAGGTTGTCGGCGGTCGCGTGTAACCAATGCTTATAAATACGTTTGGAAGGTCGTATGTAAGTCAATCTGTGTTATGGCCATACCATAAACAATAGCAGGAACAGAGTCGACTGTTCTCAAATTGAAAAGAGAAGTCTGAGATTTTAAGTAGAAAAAGGAAAAGAAGAAAGATAATAATAATAATAATAATAATAATAATAATAATAATAATAATAATAATAATAATAATAATAATAATAAGTAAAAATAAAAATAAAAATAAAAATAAAAAATAGAGAAAGAAGTAGAAAGGAAAAAAATTAGGCGCTGAAGTGGTCTACACACTTCATATCGTAATGACTTTTGAGAAAATTTTTTTCCTCTTTTCTTTTTTTGCTTCTTTTTATTTGTTTTCGTTTTTTTTTCTTTTTCTTTTTCTTTTTTTTTTTTTTTTTTTCGTTAGTAATCGTTAAGTACGAAGAGAAAAATGTTTTTCACCGACGTCGTGGAAACATACTTCAACTTTTCCGCCCGCATACGCTTATCGTACAACAGCCTTGAAAATATGAATACAATTTAACGGTTGTTTCTGTGTGATTGTGTTGAACATTTTTTCTCTTTTTTTTTCTTTTCTTTTTTTTTTTTTTTTTTTTTTTTTTTTTTTTTTTTTTTTTTTTTTTTTCTCTCCTTTTTTCCAAATGAAAAAAAGCTTACAAATACTGTCGTATAATTTTTGTGACCGATGTAAACGAAAAGAATTGTAACTTTGCGATCGAGAAATTTAGATTTAGAAAAAAAGAAAGTAATAGAATAAAGGAAGAAAAAAAATTGTGATTATTGCGAGAGAAATAGAAACTTCGTTAACTTTGGTAAAATTGATTGGAATTACAAATGGGGGTGGGTGGGGGAGGGAGGGATTTTTTTTCCTTCATAAAATCTATTTATATGCACACAGTTGTTTATATTGTCATATAAATAAGTAGCATCGTATGAGAATCACTGGATGGATAAACACATGGCAGACTTCTTCGCCCTCTTATGCATTTCGTCGAAGGACCCTTTTGCCCTTGCTACCATAGGGGGGGGCTTACTAAAGGGTCTTAGCCCTTGGTGCGTCATGTATAATCGAAAAATATACTACGATTCCTCTCGTGTGAGTCACACAAAAGAAAATAGATACAAAATGGTCCCCCACTTGTTTTTGTTATGTTCTCTTGTCTTTTTATATTATTTCCAAAGTCATGCTTTTTAAAATGAATCAATAATTTAAGCGAACGAATTATTTTTCACGCCGATGAAAATTTTAGAAGATAATTAATGATTGTCAATTCCCCCCTCCCCCTCCCCTCCTCCTTTCGTATCAGAAAAATTTATAATCGAAGATAATTTTTTTTTTTTTCCCTTCATTTTGATGTAAATTTAGAAAATAATTGAAATAAACAAATTTTCTTCTTCTTCTTCTTCTTCTTCTTCTTCTTATTATTATTATTATTATTATAAAAATGTAGAAAATTAATAATTGAGGTGAACGAATTTTTTTTTCCATAGTAAAAAATTAGGAAAAGTAATGACTGGTGATTTTTTTTTTTTTTTTTTTTTTTTTTTTTTTTTTTTTTTATTATTAATGTCAATAAAACTTACAAAAAGAATTAATATTCGAAGTGAAGGAATTTTGGTTCGTGCTCTAAAAACAAAAAAAAAAGATGTATTACTATGCAGAAATTTATATCGAAGAATACGAATTTAACTTTTGTATTGAAAATTATTGGGGCGTATAGAAACTTTTCGTAATTCTTTGAAACGTCCAACGCAAGAAATTTTCACTTTGAAACGGGTTCCAGACATCATATACTCCATCTACATACATACATACATACATACATACATACATACATACATACATACATACATACATACATACGTTACTAAGTTTGCTGAGAGAAAGAGAGTTTATGAATGTTAACACGTTGAGAAAACTTTTACGAGCAATACGTAGTCTCTCTTGAGTGTTTCCTTCTTGCTTGTCTCTTTATCTCTTTCTCTCCCTCTCTTTTTTTTCTTTCCCTCTTTCTCTCTCTCTCTCTCTCTGTCGATGTTACTCTCTTATCAGCTTAAAGATGAATGACACTCGTAGATACTTAGTAATGCTATGCGCTTATGAGTTTCCTTTAAAATTATTTATCCTTATGTCTTCAGTAAAAATATATTTTCATTTTATATTGAAATATTACTAGGGGGATTAAGTATCAATATGAATGTTTGAAATAATTATAATTTATTCATAATAGTTAATTAATTTTTTTGTCTTTCTATTCTTTTAATGTACAAATTACATGGTAAATTTTCAATGATAGACTTTTTTTTTTTTTTTTTTTTTTTTTTTTTTTTTTTTTTTTTTATAGAAATTATTAAATAAATTAAATCAAAATTTAAAGGATTAATATAAATATTTAAATTTAGATTATCTTTTATATATATAATAGAAATTATTCGTTGAATTAAATCAGATTTCGTAGAGTTAAAAGTAACACAATGATCATTATAATTATATTAATATTATAATCATAAGTTATTATCGTTGATATTTCTTTTCTTTTTCTCCATATGAAAATCCATATCATTCGTGATTTTACGATATAAAAGTATTCTATTAAAAGGCATTTTAAAATATTCGTCACGTCAATATTTGAATTTTCAGTATATTTATATCAATTATATTCACTTTCTTTTTTTTTTCTTTTTTACAAAAAAATTCCAATAACCATTTATTGATCAATTAAACTTTTTATAGAACTAAAAATTGCCATTCAATTATAATTAGAAAATTCGAAAAATTACAATATATCTATATAAATAATTAATTAACATCATATGTTTATCCTTCTAATAAACAATATCATTTATGATTTCATATATTCAACGATAATCTAAAATAATTACTTATTAAAAATAATAAAAATTTCTTACGAAACGAAAAAAAAAAAATAAAATCTATATAAAGAGTGAATGAAAGGTTTTTAGACGATTTAAGAAATCGATTAAACTTCTTTCAAGACTTTAAAAAAAAAAACTCGCAGTTATGCTTGTACTTTTACAAACTGAGCTTGCAGTTTTATAATTAAGAAAAAGAAAGAAAGAATAATTAACCTGATCTCGAAAAGGAATATTTAATTTTTAAAGTTATCTAGGAACTTTTGATTTATTCTTGATATATACCTAGATAAAATATATACATGTATATACATACACATAAATGAAATACAAGTTGATCGCAATGTAACGGAAGGTGGATCGAAAGGGATGAAGGGGGATGTGCCTGACCATCTGACACAAACAAAGCGCCCTTTCACGAAAGCAGGGCGCGTCCCATTTTTTTTCTTTTTCTTTCTCTCTTTCTCCCTTTTCTCCAGTTATTTATTTTTTTTTCTTTTTTCTTTTTTTTTTCCCCCTCGAAGCAAATCCTCGCTTTCGTTTCTTGTATATACATACATATGTACATACATACGTGCATACGTGCATACATATATATATATATATATATATATGTATATAGAGGACAAACGTAGAAGGTTCATCGTCAGAGAAATTGTAGGGAACACAGGAAGCGGAGTGGGCGAGAGGGAGAGAGAGAGAGAGAGAGAGAGAGAGAGAGAGAAAGGATTCATAGGATTTACTCGACCACCAAAGTACATTCTACCATTGTACATCCAAAGCTACACGTAGAATTCTTCTGTGAAGAGTTATCCAAAAGGCTTTTGTTCGAATTGCAATTGTATCATCTCAATGAAATTTGCTGCAAGTCTATATTACATGTAGACAGATATTCTTCCAAAACAGTATGATTTTTAAAAATGGACGTTCATTCATTTAACGGAATGATCATTAAAATTTTTTAAATTGTTTTCTCTATCGTGTTCGTGACGATCGTCATGTTTGACTTTTTTTTTTTTTTTCTTTTTTTAAAGATTTAAAAAGGTGGACGCTTTTGTCGGACTTTTATCTCTTATTTGTCTATTTAAGATAAACGTCTTGGTTCGACAATTTTTCAAAAGAGTGCAAATATTCTTCTCTCTCTCTCTCTTTTATCATGATCTAAAAAAAAATGAACATTTGAATAGGAATGATCATTGTAATCTTAGATTATATTGAAAGATTAGATTAATACATTAGATAATTTTTGAAAAAAAAGTATCAATGAAATTTGTATTATATATATATATGCTATAAACATTCAAGAAATTTAACATTTTAATGAAATTATCGTAATCTTAATTCCATTATTAGAAAATAATTATCAGCTTAGACAATTTTTATTTGCGATATCAAAGAAAACAAATGACATTTATTAATGGCGTAATTATAAATGAAATTGAAACGATAAGGCCATGAATTGAATCAAATTTAGAAAAAAGAAAAGAAAACTAACATTACTATAAAAGCAAAAGAAAGAAAGAAAAAGGAAAAAATAAAACAACTAAACGTAACATAAATTGTGTATAGTAAAACAACACTTAAAAAAAAAAAAATACACATCCATACGAGCGCACACCCAACCACAACAATAATAACAAGACAGCAAAAAGACAAAATGGAAGAAAAAAAAGGAAGGGGGGAGGATAAACAAGTAACAAAGAAAAAATAATAAACAATTATCGATTTCGACGAGGACATTATTAAACGCGATTCATCTCGTAGGAATTCTTCTCAATGAAATAATATAAATGCCAAAAAGAAGAAGAGGAAGGGAGAAACAGAAAATGACCGTGTAAAGGGGTCGCGTCTCTAATCACGTGGCACAACAGCAGCAACGTCCTCGTTTTCTCTAGCCATGCGTTTGATCGAAGAAAATTACTTGACGACGCCTCGCAACGGCACGTGCGAGATCCTTTCCTCTCTCTCTCTCTCTCTCTCTCTCTCTCTCTTTCTCTCTCGCTCTCTCACACACACACACACAGCACAGCATGCATAATTTCCCAAGCTCGCTAATTAAGAAGATTTTCATCGTTGTCGTCGTCGTTGACGACACGACGACGTCATTGACTCGGTTGTCGCCTTTTAGTCCTTCGACGATGAACAAAGGAAGCCGAATAAATTCTCTTTCTCCCTCTCTCTCTCTCTCTACCTCTTTCTCTCTTCCTCTCTCTCTCTCTCTCTCTCTCTCTCTCTCCCCCCTTTCTCTATCGGTTATGGTTGGTAATAGTTGGACTCTTTTCAAAGGGAAACTTCAAACTTTGGTTTCTTTTTATTTTTTTTTTAACCTCTTTCTCGATTCCATCGTTTAGTCTCATAAGCTAACGTATAGTACGAATTGGGTTACAGAATTCCTGAAACTTTCTCTCTCTCTCTCTCTCTCTCTTTCTCTCTCTACCCATCATCTATCTATCTATCTCTATTTTCCTCTTTTTCTTTTTTCTTTCTATTTTTCTATCATTCTCTTTCCCTTCCTCTCATTTTTTCTCTCTTTCTCTCTCTCTCTCTTTACTTCCTACGGAAAAATCCAATAGTTCGACGAACGATTTGAAATTTCTCTTTTCCCCGCCCCCAAATCCATTTCGACGACGTATCGACCCTGGTCCGTTCAGTGGTTCTCAAATTTTTTCGAAATTAATCTCGTTTAAAAAAAAAAAAAAAAAAAAAAGAAAAAGAGGTATGGCAGATAGACAGAGAAAAAAAGGAAAGGGAAAGATGGATGTCTCCCTGCATAAGTGAATTCTCCTTTCTTTTATGTAACTTTCTTACATGATGTGTTCTTTCTTTCTCTTTTCAACTTCTCTAAAGTTTCTTTCTTTTTTCATATTTTCTCTCTCGTGGTCAATCTCTTGAACAGTGATTCTCAAAATTTTCTGGAATCAATTTTGTTAAATAAAAAAAAAAAAAAAAAAAATAAAAAAATAAAAAAAAAATTATCTTACGAAAAAGATCTCTGACTTTTCTGAAAAATTCCTTTTTCTCTTCTTGATAAATCATTCTGACAGTGATTTTCAAATCCCTCAAAATCGAATTTCTATAAACAAAAATGAAAAAGAAAAGGATGATTGTCTTCGTACGTGAGCGATCCTTTCTGTAATATTCTCTGAAAAATATCTGATCCATGATAAATCGTGATAAATCTTACGTGATAAATCGTAATAGTTTATGTTAAAAGTTCATTTTTCTTTCTTTTTCTTTTTCTTTTTTTCTCTATTCTTAAATCATTACTGTTATTAGCATGAAATATATTCTTTTTATTCAGATTACTTGTACTTCTAATTTTATAATAACAAATAATAATTCAATATCAATATTTTTCATTTATGAGAAATGAAATTAGAATAATAGAAATGATTGTATTTACGTACGTATGTATATATATATATGTATATATATACAGAGTATGGATCAAAAGTTCCTAGAAGAGTTTTTAAACAGTCAAAGAAAAAGTTCCTAAGTGATAAAAAAAAAAAAAAAAAACCTATTACTCTTATTCGAGACTTGTTAGTTATGTAGTTTTACGATCGGGGAGAAAAAATATTAGTATAAAAAGAAAAAAGTCTCGTAAAAGAGTATATGCAATTGATTATTAAGATCATTTAGGAACTTTTAACCCACAACATTTTAGGATGATGGAATTTTTTTATTTTTTTTTTTTATTTTTTTATTTTTTATTTTATGCACAATTGTTAGATTTGTTTCGTCGATCATCTTTCCTCGTTATATACTTATTGCGTGCATAATTTTAGAGTGAATTTTTAATCATGATATTTCTAATCTCATTTCTCTTTCTCTCTCTTTTTCTCTCATTTTTCCCGCCTTAATAGATCTTTCTTATAGTTTGCATAAATAACTACTCGCGTAATGTATGAATTATTATAACGAGTTTCGTAGCTCGCACGTGGCCGAGATTTATGATATGACTAACGGTAAAGTTAGTATACGTGTTTTATGACTTACTTCATTGTTCTTTTTTTTACCTTACTATAATTTTTTTTTTATTTTATTTTATTTTTTTTTTTTTTTTATATCACGCTTTGCTGATCATGAGACAGGTTCTTTACCAAGTCGTATATTCTTTTATTGCTGTATTATTTACCTTTTTATTGCTCTACTGTTTTGTTGCTATTGTTGTTGTTATTATTATTATTATTATTATTATTATTATTATTATTATTATTATTATTATTATTATTATTATTATTATTATTATTATTATTATTATTTGTATTATTATTAAGGGTATATTTTCTTGGGTGCCATGTTGCTTATTCCTTTGAAGCATTTGTAGGATGGGGCGAATCCAATATAAAATGGGTTCTCTTGTAAATATTCATAATAGCTATATTATTATTATTATTATTATTATTATTATTATTATTATCATCTCGAAATGTCGAGTAAAATTAAAGGAAGTTATTAAAGAAAATACGTTTCACGATTTATAGTATAATACTCGAACAAGCACGTTCGTAATGGCGTTCTCGAGTATTCATGAAATTCTTCTCCCTTTGCCATATTTGAATTTCAAATTTCGCGCGAAACTCATGACCTTTTTTTCGCATCTCTCTCTCTCTCTCTCTCTCTCTCTCTCTCTCTCTCTCTCTCGTTCGTTCGTTCGTTCGTTTGTTCGTTCGTTCGTTCGTTCGTTCGTTCGCTTTTTCCAATACTGAAAGGACTTCGATGCCATGTTCGACGATCGACGATCGACAATCTGCTCTTCTCCCTTCTATGTATGTGCACATCTATGTTTTTTTTTGTTTTGTGTGTGTGTGTATGTGTGTGTGTTTGTATATATGTACACAGTGGGAAATGAATTTTCGTCCTCCCTTCGTGGAATTGTTACTAGACTCAAAATCATTAGACGAGTTCCTGGCACGTTCGGTCAACGAGTTAGACACAAAGTACTATACGAACGATTTTAATGAAAGCGCAGTTTTTATGAGAGTTTTTTCTGTTTTTTTTCCCCCCTTTCTTCTTCTTTTTTTCTTTTTTCCTCTTTTACCTCTTTTCTTCTTTTTCTCCAATAATACTAGGATTGTGTTAAGCTATTTGAGTATTTTTGGTGTGGTACACAATTAAAAAAAAAAAAAAAAAAAAAAGGAAAAAGAAACACGAAAGAAAGAAAAATAAAAAAGCTTTCGCAGAAATTTATTTATTTTCATTCTCTTGCATTTCTTTTTTCTCACTTTTGTTTTCGTTATTGTTAAAAAGAAGAAGAAAGTATCTGAAATTATTTCAAGCGATTTATATTTGCAACCCTCTTTTTTGCCCTCTCGTTTTGTCAAAATTATAATGAAGGAAAAGTTTTGAAGGGATATAATATTTTTTTTTTTTTTTTTTTTTTTTTTTATCCTCAAGCCGTGAATTTTATTAAAATATATATTGATCAATTTGATAGTGTATATGCATGCGTGCGTATCTACGTATTTGTTTGTGTAAGGGCATAAAAATATACAATACATAATATTACTATAATTTCTCTAAATTTTTTTTCCTCTATATAAGGACATTAAAAAAATATATATAATATAGCAAAAAAAAGATCATATATATATGCATGCATATCTATTTCTATATACGAATATTATAGAAAGATTATATAAAAAAATTATAATTACATATGAAAAATTATACTATACATAATATATATATATTATGTATAGTATATATATATATATATATATATATATATATATGTATGTATGTATGTATGTATATATGTATAGAGTAATTCGTCATAATCCACTTTGATTTGGCGAATATATCAAAAAAGCTTATCGATCTTTTTCGTTCTTATCTTATCCCAGATAAAAAAAAAATGTTGGCAGGATATAAAAGACTACGTATCGCAACGAAAGTAATCAAGGTGTAGTACACGTAATGTACATTAAGGTATTTGACTGAAATAAATTCCATCTCGAAAATTTCATAAACTCGATTAAATTTGTATTATTATTATTATTATTATTATTATTGTTATCATTATTATTATTAATTCTTTTTTATATTTTAATATTTTAATATTTTTCTCTTCGTAGTCGAGTTTATGTTTCACTATGTTTCTCTTGACGTTTCGCACACACGGGAGTTACTCTCGTTAACGT
>NC_140812.1:8620000-8637500 GCF_050613455.1 Vespa mandarinia | reverse complement strand
TTCTTTTTATATATATATATATATATATTTTTTTTTTTTTTATGTATATATTAATTCCATTTTTGCAATATAATTAATAATAAAGTGGAATTAGAACCATTCTTAAAGTAGAACTTCTGTTCTTTTTTAATTATTTTTTTTTTGCATTTGTTTGTTTATTTTTTCTTTTTTCTTCGTTTTTAACTTTTCCTATTAACTCTTGTCCAGAAAAAAAAATGTATACAATGTAAAAGTTATATGTAATTAACAAAAAATTATTATTATTATGTTAGAAATAAAAGAAAAAAAAAAAAAGAAAATAATGGAAATAGAAATTATTTAGTAAATTATTAATAAAAAGAAAAATTAAACTTTTCCAGTTACGTAATTAATAAAATAGAACCAGTCTGCTTATTTTTTTTTTTTTTCTTTCTTTCGTTATTGAAATTGAGTATAGTCAATAATGTTTTATATGGCATGTAGTGTATAAAGTACAAAGTACAAAGTTTACGCATTAGAATAAAAAAAAAAAAAAAGAAGAAGAAGAAGAAAAGAAAAGGAAAAAAAAACTGAAAGTAAGAGAAAGAGAGAAATATTATTTTATAAATTTTTACGACAGAATCGGAGTCGTAATAGCGTCTGTGTTGGCGACTTTCGATCTTCAGGAACGACTTTGGGATGAGACTGCAGTGTAGTGCAGCAGTTTCTGTGTTATATGCATCGGACCGGTTTCTTCTGTGCTTGACGACGATGTTGCGCTCTTCGAGTTAGACGACGACGTTTCTCGTTCCCAGACTCGACAAATTCAACACTCCTCGTGCAATCTTTCTTTCTTTCTTTCTTTATTTATTTTTATTATCATTATTGTTATTATTATTATTATTATTATCCTTATTATTATTGATATTATTATTATAAGTATTTCGTACAATTTTATCGATATTTAGGTTGTAAATTGTTGAATGAATTATTTTCCTTGATTTTTATGACAATTATTTATTTATTTATTTTTTTTTCTTTTTTTTTTTTTTTATGATTTTTTTTTTTTTTTTTTTTTTTTTTTTTTTTTTCTTTTTTTTTTTTTCTTTTTTTTTTATTTCATTAACCTTTTTTTTGTGAAGAGTAAGAACGTAATGCAGTGCAAACTTCGAAGTCATAATACATTTGTATATATTTTATTTGGTCTTTTGTTTTCTTTTTATATATATAAAAAATTTCACACAAATACATACAAGTAAAAATGTTATAAAGTATTCACATAATCTTGAACAAATTTTTTTCATAGTCAATATACTATTAGATTTGAAAGAAATACGATCACGAAAAGTTAATATACATATAATACATATATATACAAATGTATTTCAATATCAATGTTTATTAATTATAAATCATATTATAAATTCCGCAATTGTATTATATAATCTTTCTTGGATAAAAAAAAAAAATGTTTAAATTTCTGTCGAGCATAATTTTAATTCGTTAAAATCGTAAAACTTAATTTCATTTTATTTCATTTTATTTCATTTCATATCATTTTATTTCATTTCGTTTGTATAATAATATATCTGTGCTACCTAAAAGGGAAAAAAGAAGAAGAATCTTCAAATTACTATTTCGTTGCTGAGACTAAAAAAAGAAAAAGAAAAAATGGATGAGAAAAAAATTAAAAAGTTTTATTTCGTCATTAGATATTGCGAAAATTCGGTCCACGTCGTCGACGAAACGAAAAGGAGTAATTTACGTTTTTTAGATTTCGCGTACTTTCATCAACGTCGAAACCAAAACCTCTGCTTTTCTGTACATTAAATCGTACGACACGTTTAAAAGCAAGCTAGCGAACTATAGAGCAATATATATATATATATATATATATATATATATATATATAAACATGTACAAATATATATGTATGTATGTATGTATGTATATATATATGTTGCTCGGCCGTATGTTTTATTCGCGATATGCTTTTAAACGTGCAATCGTTCGTACATTGACACTGAATGTTCACTTTTATAATGTGAGCAACTAAGGAAGAAAGAAAAAGCAACTTTGTGAGTTTTCACATAGAAAATTTTCCGATAATCGTCGCCATTAAATAAAATTAAACGGGACAGACGCATAAAAAGAATCAAAGAAAGAAAGATAGATAGATAGATATATATATATAGAGAAAGAGATATTTTTAGACGGGAATATTTCAAAGGCTTGGACGAATATTGTTTTTGTTCAAATCGTTTTTATAAAAGTTATACATCATATAACGCGATAGAAAAATTAACGAAATTTTATCGCATAAATACGATCCTGTTGAAACATGAAATATTACGTGTCGTTTGTTTTAATACTAATAAATTTTTTATTTATTATATTAATAAAAATAACAACATGAAGTTTTTTGCAATTTCTATTTGACTTTATTTATTTTTTTTTCTTTCTTGAAACATTAATTAAACATTCAACATGGCGATAAAAAATTAGAAGAGTTCATCAATGTAAAATTTTCCATTAAAACTCTAATCTCTAAGGACAACGCCATTGTTACATCCTCCAATGAATTCGATTAAATTTTCATCCGTTCGAATAATATTGATTGTAACAAATTAACGATGAACTATTACTATCAGCTTATTCGTAACGTACATGTATCTTTAGTAATTAGAGACGTTAGACGGTGATTTAATAGCGACTAGAGAGCGATATCGTTTAATACGATACTCGCCTATGGATTAATTATTCGATTTCACCGATAGATATAATGTTCAAAGAGAGTTCGAATTTGAATTGACTGCTTTATTTTTTTATTTTATTCTTTTTCTTTTTTTTTTTTTCTTTTTTTTTCAAGATGAAGAAAATCATTGATTGGTTTCGTTCTCGTTCGATAATCACGATTTATATTCGGTCCCCTGGACACGGCAATAGTACACGACTTCCGGCCGGAAGTTCATAAGACACTGCGGTACCACTAGCAGCACCGTATTGAAGTATGCTGCTCTAGCTTTGGAAACCTGCATGCAAAGCATATCGATCGTACCTGACTATTCGCCATATTCACTCGGCTCAATTTATGCGATAACCTCTTTTCTTTTTTCTTTTTCTTTTTCTTTTTTCCCCTTCCTCCGCTTGTTTTTTTAATTATCGATCGAACCATAATCTTTCTCGGTGTACTTGTGTACTTCCGGTTCTTTCTCTCTCTCTTTTTTTTTCTTTTTCTTTATCTTTTTCTTTTTCTTTTTTTTTTTCCTCCTTCTTAGGAAGAAATATGGCGGCAAGTTCGTCATCGCAGTTAGAAAGAAAAGAAACATGGCGACAAGTTCGTCATGTATTGTATTTTGTATCATGTATCGTCATTATTTGGTAATTATTTATTTATTTCTCTTCTTTCTGTTTTTTCCCCCTTTTTTTCTCTTTTTTCTTTCTTTTTATTTTTTGTGCAAAGATCAACTTTAATTTCGTTCGATCTACTTTTATTCACTTTTCGTTATCTTTTTAGGAAGGCAAGTAACACGGACGCAATTTAATTTTTTTTTTTCTTTTTTTTTCTATTCTTTCTACGAAGATCGATCCAACTTTAATTTCATTCGGCTTACTTCCATACTTTTGATTTCTTTTTCTTTTTTCTTCTTAAGAAAAAAAGGAACATAACGGCAAGTTAGTTCGTCGCCATTATATTTTTCTCTCTTTTTCTCCTTTTCCCTTTCACGGATCGATCTAGGTTCTGTAATTTCGTTCGGCTTACTTTTTCATCCTTCGGTTTTCTTGTTTTTTTTTTTTTTTCTTCTTATCTTAAGAAGGAAACAAATATGACGATGGTAAGTTTGACGTCATATATTTTGTTTTCTTTTTTCCTTTTTTCCTTTTTTTTTTTTTTTAACCATCTATCAATCTAATATCATTCGTCATTATTCTTTTCATTTATTCCGATGACGAAATCTTAATGATAATTTCTGTGGGAGAAAAACTATAAACAAGGACGTAGCCTATCCTGTAACAAAGGACGCCTATTGTTCGTAGTCTCTCTGGTAGAAACGCTCCGTATACACGTTATATATGATATAATTCCATATTATACCACAATGTAAGTACACGTACATATGTATACATACTCTCGATGTCAGTCGTGTGTCGCGTACTTTCCTGAGAACGCACAACGCACGTATCCGTCCGCCGCGTCCGTATTAAGAAATAGAGAAAGAGATAGAAAGAGAGAGAGAGAGAGAGAGAGAGAGAGAGAGAGAGAGAGAGAGAGAGAGAGAGAGAGAGAGAGAGAGAGAGAACATACCATCTAGCAATAGTTTGTTTCTCCTAGTTCAACGGGTCAATGGAGCAGTCAGATATACGCTCATATAATACAAACTCTAAAAGCGACGAGACACGTCCTCGTCGTTCAACGGGCTCTTCTCGTCCTTGGCATATATCTTATTGGTCTCGAGCTTTTCGAAGGTTCCGAAGGATTCAGGTGTTGTATAGAGGGGAGGGTGGGGGATGTTAATATTATGCGTTTGTGAGAAATTATTAGATAAAGAAAAAGACGGAAAAGAAAAAAAAAAAAAGAAAAAGAAACAAGAACAAAAATAAATTTCCAAGCAGAAGAATAATTGAACAAAAGTAAAAAAAAAAAAATTTTTTTTTTAAATAATTTTAATTTTTCGTTCATTGTCTCTCTATTGTTTTGTTTTTGCTTTCTGTTTGTGTTTTAAACACAGATACAGGCGAAGCGCGAGCTGTTCTTCAAAGGCGACAGCACGGGCATAATCTCATCGCCTTCGGTGCCCTCAGTTCCACCACCTCAACCACCAGGCCAGGCGTCGTCATCATCATCTTCTTTGACGACTACGAGTGGCAATACAACGACTAGCATCAGTACGACGACAACTAACAACAGCAGTGGCACAACGAATCTTGTTAATTCAACTAGTTCCAACGTCAACAGTAGCAATAACAATAATAACAACAATAACAACAACAGCAGTACATCGGTCCAATCGACATCTTCCATATCCTCCTCATCCTCGTCTTCTTTGAGCACGACGGCAAGCATTTACACTGGTGGTGTTAACGCAAGTCATGCGAGTCATGCGACGAGCTCTTCTATACCGCCAACGGCGAAGATGCGTTTGCCTCTCTCATCCTCCTCGACCTCCACCTCCACATCGTCGTCGTCGTCCACGACAACCTCAGGCAACAATCCCAATCATACCTCGGCCTCGGCCCTGATACTCAATCAGAACAATGATCCTTCCGAGGATAGCAACAAAAGAGAATCGGCAAGGAGCAACAACGATTCTAAGGATTCATCATCTAACGCTATACATCATCGGCCGCTTCAACCGTTAACAAAGTCAAAGGAACTTGACGGTTACGTTGGCTTCGCCAATTTACCTAACCAGGTCTATAGGAAGGCCGTTAAGAAGGGATTTGACTTTACCATTATGGTTGTTGGTTCGTATATTGTCATTTTCTTTTTTTTTCCCTTCTTATTTTCTATTTCCTTTTTCTTCTCTTTTTCTTTTTTCTCTTTTGTTAAAGTAATTTTCTACCTTATCTTCCTGAATGAGACACTGTCGGTAAAGAAGAAAACAAGGAAAGGAAAAAATGGCTCTGCTTTACCGACTCGCTACGACATCTCGGTTCATTTACCTCTCTCTCACAACAATGCTTTCTTTTCTTTTTCATTTTTTTTCTCTCTCTCTTTCTCTCTCTGTCTTTATTAAAATTGATCTTTTCCGACACTTTTGAGAATATGAACTTTTATGAACATTATTACGAAGTTATATATATAACACTTGCATGCATGAGACACATAATATATCGCATCAGGGTCTTGAAAACGAAGAAGGGATCGTTTCGTTTGTACTCAATTAAACGTACATTGCCGCCTTCTGCCGAAAGGACAACGAACGTCTCTCTTCTACTCTCGAGGTTCAAAGAGATCGAAAGACAAAAGAAAGGCCATTTTTCTTTTCTCTGTGGTTTTTATCCATTTCTCTTCTCTAAGCTACTGCACTGCTGTTTTAATTCCGGTCAAAAAAAAAATATATATATATATATCGTTTTTATAAAACTTTCTCATCTGCTCGACACGTGCAGTGCCGGCTTGCATCTACGTACATATACACACACACACATATATATATATATATATATCCCGAAGCGCAGCTGGATTAGGCTTGCCGCTGTTCTCAGTGGTTCTCAAATTTCTTGGCTTGAAATCTCGAGTCCATTGAGATACGAAGACTCACTCTAGAGTTGACGAAATTCGTAATTTCATCGTTGATTGAGAATACTTGAGTAGACTCTCCTTTTTCCATGACTCACTTTTGACTTTCTAAATTTTAGGGATATTTTTTTTTTGGTACGCGCGCGCGCTATGGTGCATCATTATGTTCCTCTGGAAGAACAAAGCATCTTCACGATATATACACCTACATATATATATATATATATATATATATATATATATATATTATGATGTATATAGACATATATATGTATAAATAAATATGAGAATTCCCCGTTCAAAATAAAAGCTAGAAATTTGAGAATATGGGCGGAGTAACTCTGCTATTAATAGGATCGGTATAAACGGAGTCATTCTCCGTAAATAAAGCAATTCAAGTACGTACCCTTGAGAATGACCACTGGTACTGGTTCAAGGTTTGCAAATGCAAGGATAATATTAATACGCATACTATAATAATATACATTGGATTAAATACAAATTTGTGATCGATCTCTTTGTACCTTTTTATTATTATTATTATTATTATTATTATTATTATTATTATTATTATTATTATTATTACTATTATTTTTATTATTATTATTATTATTATTATTATTATTATTATTATTATTATTATTGTTATTATTATTATTATTATTATTATTATTATTATTATTATTATTATTATTATTATTATTATTATTATTATTATTATTATTATTATTATTATTATTATTATTAAACCCAACATATCGTATAAAAGAGCAAAATGTGAAAAAAGAAAAAGACATTTAACAAAAATTATGAATACTTTCGTGAAAAAAATTCAATTGTAGTATTTAAAATTTTCTTTTTCTTTTTTTTTTCCTTACATTCATTCATTCATTCTTTCTTTGTTTTCTTTCTTTATTTCTTTCACTTAGGTCGATCCGGACTAGGAAAATCAACTTTTATAAACTCCATGTTTTTGGCCGACATATACAGCGCGGAATATCCAGGACCTAGCCTCAGGGTAAAGAAAACAGTAGCTGTGGAAACGACCAAAGTGTTGCTGAAAGAAAATGGGGTAAATCTTACATTGACAGTGGTCGATACGCCTGGATTTGGCGATGCGATCGACAATAGTAATTGGTAATTTGTGCTTTATTTATTTTTATTCTTCACCTATTGTATATTGCATGGGAAAAAAATCGATGCTGTTTTTAAAACTCATACTTAAAAACAAATAAAAATGTGACAATTTAAAATCGTGCACATTAAAAAAAAAAACGAAATTATGAATTTATTGAGAAATCATTTTGCAAAAGAAATTAAATTTAACTTTTAATATAATTACTATTGAGTTGAAAAATAAACAGAGTTCAATCAGAGATCAAGTAAATATTGATATTTTTAGTAATAAAATCCAATCATCAAATTGATATTATGCAAATGTAAAACAAATACAGCGTATATTATAATATAAATTAAATTATAAAGGAACAAATGATTATTTTATATTATATATATATATATATATATATATATATATATAACTATAAAAAAAAAATTTTATTCTATGTCATTAAAATTGCATATAAAATAATTTTTCATATTGTTCATAATTTAGAAAATTATTAAAAATTTATATGATAGATTGTTGTCTCATTTAGTACATATAGCATATATACATATAGCATATATACATATATTTGCTCGTTTATTAATTTCAATGATTAAAATATATATATATATATTTTATATGTAAATATATATATATATATATATATATATATATATATATATGTATATATCATTTGCTTCAGTTGGGTTCCAGTTATAGAATACATTGAGTCGAAATACGAGGAGTTCCTGAATGCCGAGTCTCGCGTAACGAGACGGCAAATACCCGACAGTCGAGTACACTGTTGTCTTTATTTCATCGCGCCCTCGGGTCACGACCTGACGCCGCTCGATGTTGAGTTCATGCAGCGCCTTCACGACAAAGTCAATATAATACCTGTTATTGCGAAGGCCGATACGATGACTCCTGACGAGCGTGCTTATTTTAAAAAAAAAGTAAGTAAATGAAAAAAAAAAATATATATATATATTCTTATAAAATAATAATTGTCAATTTAAATATATAATGTGTATGTGTGTGTGTGTGTGTGTGTGTGTGTGTGTGTGTGTGTGTGTGTGTGTGTGTGTGTGTGTGTGTGTATGTGTGTATATAATATATTGAATTTTTTAAAAGGTCTGTTCTTTTTCTATTTTTTTTTTCCTTCAGTCATCTTATTTATTTTTCTTGTTTTTTTTTGTTTAGATATTAAATGAAATTGCGCAACACAAAATCAAAATCTATGAATTCCCAGAAGAGGAATACGAAGAGGATAGTAAGTTCGATAAAGTTTTAAGGGATAGAGTCCCATTCGCTGTTGTTGGGGCGAATACTGTAGTCGAACACGATGGGAAGAAAGTACGTGGAAGAAATTATCCATGGGGTATTGCTGAAGGTATATGAAAAAATAAAACAAAAAACAAACAAACAATAATAATAATAATAATAATTATTATTATTATTATTATTATTATTATTATTATTATATGTATAATTCATATCATTGCCATTTTAAAATGATATTAATATCTAGAAATATATATTTGTGAAATTATTATCTTTAATCGTTACCTTTTTTTTTTCAGTTGAGAATCTAGACCATTGCGACTTCATAGCTCTACGAGATATGATCATTCGAACGCATCTGCAAGATTTACAAGATGTTACAAATAATATACATTATGAGAACTTTCGATGTCGGACTTTGGCCGGTCTTGGTGTAGATGGAAAACCGACTAAAATTTCCAATAAGTACGTACAAAAGTATATATTTTTACAAATTATTATGTTTTAATATCTTTATATTATACACACGTTCGTCGTTATTTCAAACGAAATTTTTGATTTCTTTTCTACGTACACATATACATATAAAATGAGAGGCAATGAAAATTAAATGATGAATTTATATAATCAATTAATAACAAGATGCAGGCATTTAAAGTATAACACGTTAAGAATTAAATTAAGAATTTGAATGGAGCGATATAGATTAATTATTTATTTATTTACAACCTGTTAAGTAGTAGGAGGGAATTATAATCTCCTTACTTTTATGTTCGATCATTCTAAGTTTTTTTTCTTTTTTTTTTTTTTTTTTTTTTTTTTCTTTTTTTTTTTAACATTTATGATTGTTTTCTTCTTTTTCCCAAAATACCAATGGAAAAAGCTTGTGCATGCAAACTACTGAAAAGTAAGAGAGATAATATACATTTATATATATATTATATATATAATTAACGTAATGTAAATGATTTTTGACAAAAAAGAAAAGAAAAAAAGAAAAAAGAATAGAAAAAAAGGGAGAAAAAAAAAGAAATCGCACTGTAGGCGGCAAAAGATTTAGAGGAAAAAAGAGAACATCCGTGATAAAGACAAAACTTTTTTAACTGCATTCTTAATAGATGAATTTTAATATTGATTTCTTATTGGTTAGTTTGTGCCCACCAGGAGTGATGAACAGTTTCATGACAGTGTGGTAAGTCCTTTAATAAGGCTGAGGTCATGTACTATGGTTTTGTGTGCACAAGCCTTGTCGAATTTCTATTTGCTAGTTCTTAGTATCAGAAATCATGTCATGCTAAAAGAAACAAAAAAGAAAAGAAAAAAAAGAAAAAAAAAGGAGGGTTCACTGCATCGAGAAATCGAAAGAATTAATATTGTCTATCGATGATAAAAAAAAAATAAAAAAGTCGAACAAACATGATATTTCAAATACGAACTATTATTATTAACAATAAAATGATAACAATAAAATGATATATTGTATCTTACATTTGATAAAGTAGTGAGCCCTCTGTAACGATATTAGTTATTGCAAGTAACGCATTATAAATAATTGTGAAATTTAGTAAGTTCCAAGAAAAGTGTAGATAAAAGGAACCAGGAATATTTGAAATAAGAAAAAAAAAAGAAAAGAAAAAAGAATTGTTTTTATTTTATTAGTTTTTTATGAAACCTCGCATTGATATATACCTAAATATATAAATAACAGATTGCTTGCTGCTTTATTTTTATCTTCTTTTAGTGGCTATTTATTTAGTTTTTTTCATCATTGAAATGGCACAGCACTACTATCCCCCCCCTCTGTAATGTCTCGTTCGTAAATCTATACAATATTTCAAAGAAATATTAGGAACATATATATATATGCATATATATATATATATATTTTTTTTTTTTTTTTTTTTTTTTCACAATGATATTACAGAAACTTTACGCTAGTATATATTTCCTACATGAATATTATTCTCGTACACATATATATATATATGCCTGTAAACTAACAATGTATTAGTACGATTTTATGTACAAATAAAGAAAACTATTTCTCGTAGATGTAATTATAATTTATATTTTGATAATTATGTTCGATGGTGCGTGTAAAATTGTTTTATTTATTTATTCTTTTTTTCTTTTTGCTTTTTTATTATAGGAATCCTTTGGCTCAATTGGAGGAAGAGAAAAGAGAACACGATAATAAAATGAAGAAGATGGAAATTGAAATGGAACAAGTATTCGAAATGAAAGTTCGTGAAAAGAAACAGAAACTTAAAGATTCAGAGGCCGATGTAAGTATTATCATTTGTTTTTATGATTTTTTTTTTTCTTTTTTTTCCATTTTTTTTTTCTTTTTATTTTTATAATTTTGTTCTTTTTAAAATTGTATCATGTTATAATACATAAATATCGACTACAGTTACAGAGACGGCATGAACAAATGCGGCGCTCTTTAGAACAACAAGTTCGCGAATTAGAAGAGAAAAGACGTGCATTTGAAGCAGAAAAATTAGCATGGGAACAACAGACCGGTCACAGTATTGAAGAATTACGTAGGCGCAGTTTAGAAGCCAACTCAAAAGAGTAAGTGTGAATTTATTTATTAACAATAAAATGCTTTTGACCATTTTGTATTGAATTATCAACGTTTTATTTTTATTTTTTCATTTTTATACACAAAGTTACTGCTTTGATTACACTTATCCATCCTTTTATTGTATTATATATCAAAAACAATCTGCCATTCGTGTCGCAAAGGAGAAATTGATTTAATTTTTAATTCTTCATATACAATTAGAAATAGGGTATACAAAAATAAAAATATAAAAAAAAGAATGATAAACTTAATGATCCTAAGTGCATATTACTTAATGTGTTACATCATTTCTAATTTTTTTTTTTCTTCTCTTCTTTTTTTATCATAATATTTATTAATATATACGAAGTTATATTAATAATGTGTATAGTTACTTTCTATAAGTAAAAAGTATTTGTATAGGCAATTAATTAATAACAGGAAATGGCTAAATAAATTATAGTAGATTTTGCTATATATATTCTTATGTATTCTTATTAAAATTAATTGCTTGAGATATTGTCTGTTATTTACGCTTAATAACAAGAAAACGTATTACAAATACGTTTATATTAGAAAATTCATAAATTCTCATTTGTATAACACGAATATAATGAATTGTTGATCTCAATGCTAATGCTATGAAATTTTATATTACGATTTATAAAAATGTTTATTTTTGTAGCATAAAATATACTTTTATCGTTCTATACATCATCTGCAACATATAATTTTTAAGTAGATTTTATTTTTATTTATTTCTTTTTTTGGGGGGTGGGGAGACTGAGGAATTTGATATGATGGCATATACAAGATTATGTAAGATAGTAATGCAATACATTTTCGTTAATGAATAATTTGTTTAAATAACAAATTGATATATAGTGCTTTTCATAAATGTAATTATTAGTGCTTCATGTATATCAGCTACCAAATCACAAGCTTTGTCTGCTTGATATATAAAATAGAAAAAATATCAAATTGTTCGCACATTTTAACCCTTTAACTTATTTTAATTTCACATTTATCTACTCTCACAAAATAGCATAGTAAATTGCACATATTTGTCATCTAAAATTTATGTTTGTTGTATATTTACTTGTAATATAGAATAATATAGTATTCTATTTATTTATTTATCTCTTTTTTTTTGTATATTTATATATATATATATATATATATGTATATGTATATGTATATGTATATATATATATATATATATATATATATATATGTATGTATATATAAAGAATTTTAATTCTTGTACAAAACTAGAATATAGTATCAAATTAAATAATTTATCTATATTGAATAGTTTCACAATGTTCATGTATATCTTATTCTTTTCTTTCTTTATAATGCATGCAGCAGATTTTTCCGATTTTACAAAAGGCAAGTAATGTGATAGAGTATACATATTAAGTGTGATTTAATATTCAACATTATATCCGTTACACCATCTTTATTTTAATTAAATATATTTAAATAATTAGAATAATTCAAAATTAAACTGAATGAGCACATTTTCAAAAGAATTATTGTTACGAAGGTGTTTAATATGATAACAAATGTTTACAATTAAATAACATTTTTTGCCTTTCCAGAATATCTACTAATTATTATTTGCATAGCATAGCATTAATGTCAACATATCATTTATAAATAATTGCACTTAAAAAGAAAAGTGTACTGCTTATAATATTACAGCAATAATCTTTTTTCTTTTTTTCTTTTCTTTTCTTTTCTTTTCTTTTCCTTCCTTTTCTTATTAAATTTTTTTAACATGTGTACATAGGTATTTTTAGAAAAGCAGATTTATATTGAATATCTCTATCTTAGAGTTCATATACTATATGCAACAAACAGTAACTTAAGTTATATACACAAATTCGTTCCTAAAAAGCTTTCCAGATGAATGTTATGTCATGCCTGCGCTTGTCTGTTTGTTGTGTGTATACGATATCGGGGTGTCCTTAATTTAGGACGGGATCGGTGTCGTCCGAGGGATCTGGAGGTGGAGGGGGTACGTTGAGGGGTTCCCGAGGGATAGGAAGTCTTCTTCGCCGTCATACCAGTTTCAAATCACCTCAAGAGAGCCCCACACAGATACAGCTTGTCATACAGCATCCTGATTAAACAAAAAAAAAAAAAAAAAAAAAAGAAAAAAAAACAAAACAAAACAAAAAAAAACAAAAAAGACAAGAAATAACACAAAAAAAATATATCAATTAGTCAGATATCCATCCCTAATGATGCGAATGAACTAAGTTAAATTAAATCAAACTATGAATATCTTTTATGTCATTCATTTTAATTTTACATACCTGACACGTATCATTTAACACATTCATTATGACAAAGTTGAATATACATATATTTAACTGAGAAACACAATTATATCAAACACAATTTAAGAGTCAGATGTATGTGCCAGATTATATCTTATATCATTTTATTTTATTTTTTTTTTTTGCACCATTTCATATGTAAACATAAAATTAAATATCACAAACTCTTCTTTCGTTTGAAATAATAGTTAGAATTGCCTTAAAATGAATATTGTTATAAAAATTTTATTAACTCAACTACTATTCAATTAACATAACTTACTGAGAAACAGACTGATAAATAACTAAACGTTATTTAGTGCTCATTTTAGTTTTAGTTGCAAGAGAGGACATAGCTGCATAATCTCATTGTACTGCGTTAAATGTTACATGGTTGCTATATATCATGCATACATATAAAAATGTTATTCTCACATTACAAAAGAAGTTATCGTCGTGTTCGAAAAGGATTATTATACGAAGAAAATTTCATTGATAACACTTAAATTAATTTAATTGTATGAATTATCATATTTAGATGTAAGAATATAACTGTGTATTTTTGGCACAATATTTGATATCCAAGAAATGTATAAGAGAGCTTTGTACTTCCAGTTTCTACTTAATATCCATTTTCTACTTAAAAACAAGAAAAAAAAAAAAAAAAAAAAAAAAAAAAAAGAAATAGATATTTTTTGTTCGTAGATAATTAATTTTTCATATAATTCATAAAATAACAAAGAGTTGTAAACTCTGAGCAAGCTGTCCTTTCGTGCATCAGAAAGTATTTTTTCATTGGATAGTACTTCAAAATTTTTTTTAAATGCTTATTATATTGTAAAGCAATTTTTTATTGTCTGAGAGACAGCTTGGCAGAGGTGAATACACACTACAAATAATTAATCAAAAAATGATAAAATACATTGTTAATTTCATCGTTAAAACTTGTTTCGCAAATAAAAAGTAATGCTTTCTTAAGATATTTACTAACAATTTTCACCCTCATTTTTTAGCCTATTTTTGTGTGAGCGACATGAGAAATGCTATAGCCATATTCTAATATGCATTACAATTATTGTTCCCAGATTATTAATGTTTGTTTGAAAATTAAACCTGGCTTATAATTTTTGTTTAATATTAAGAGTCAGTTTCTTTTATTATTTTGTTATTTTATTATTATATATATATATATATATATATATATATATATATATATGTATGCATGTGTGTGTGTGTGTATGTGTAATTTATACTCCTACAAATATGTATTAAACTTTGACCTAAACCTTGAAAGTTTGATTTCACAATATAAAAATACATATCAACATACATACATACATACAAATCTACATACATATCTACATACCTACATACATACATACATTAAACACATCATTAATCTATTTCTATGGATTATATGCATTTCTAATATTGTATAATTCGTACGCATCGATAAAATACTTGAAATGAAATCTTAATTTATTAAATATAAAGTCACTATTAATATTATAATATAATATATACATATATATATATACATATATATATATATATATATATATGTATATACATAACATAACATAACATACAATTAATATATGTGCCTTTTGGAAAATGGCCCATATAGTTGATGAAGCATGATCTCAGTATGTTTAGATTTTGCAAATGATTGTATTAATACGATAATTGTTGCTTGTCGGAAATAAAAATATTTTCATTAATGGCAAATATTTTTGAAGAAGCTATTTATATGATGATAAAAGATATTCAATAAATCGATTAGAATAAATTTAAGATATATTGATTATTATTTTGCAACAAAAAAAAAAAGAAAAATAATGTCACACATGTATAATTATATACTATCGATAATCATACAGCAAAATCTTAAAATCTGAATCATACTTGAAATAAGTAAACAATGTCGATCAGAGTTATAATGAAATACATATAATTCACAGATTAATATTTCCTTAACATTTAAATTTTTCTTTCAGGGCTGTGGATGGGAAGGACAAGAAAAACAAGAAGAAGGGCCTGTTCTAATAACATGAAAAAAAAATTAAAAAAAAAAAAAAAATAAAAAAAAAGAAATCTGGGGAAGGCACAGTGAGGTGCTGCTTCTTTCCAAATCGTACAATGGTGTTCCTGTTTACACAGTGGCGATGAGATAACATTTTCATCCCAGCCAATGAATTTATTTTATTACAGAAATTCACAAGAGATTCATAATGAACTCAATCAAACATCACACACATACATACACACACACACACACACACACACATCATTTTCTCATTAATATCCTCATATAAAACTTTATAACATTAGCGCAAATTATATATGGACCTTTATTAATCGCTTACACGAAGTATTGTAAAAGAATGATATATATATATATATATATCCATGAATATGGTTCAAATTAAGATCGAATTGCATCGATCTTGGATAGAGTCCTTTACAGGAAACTTATACCGACATTTTCATATTAAATTTCAAAGATTCCCTTTATTATTTCTTTTTTTTTTTTTTTTTATTTTATGTTTTTATTTTTTTGTATTTTTTTTATTTTTTTTTCTATTGTTTTCTCGAAAAATTTTTATAATGAAAATTTGAAGAAAGTACATTTTGAATATTAAATATAACGTTTTTATTTCACAGACTGACGTGTTTAGAAAGAATTAGAAAAGCGTTCAATACTGGTGCAGAGTGATTTTATGAAAGATTCTTTTCTCTTCGATCATAAAGATTTTTCACAAGAATGAAAATGAAATTGTATAAAAATGTATACATATATTATAATAATCATACCCATATTAAATATAGGATATGGAATAATTTACGATATCAAAAAGAAGAAAAGAAAAAAAAAGAAAAGAAAAATCAACGACAAAATAATATAAATGCTTAATCTCGTAAAATTAATCGTACCGTGCATGGTGCTTAATCTCAAATCGAGCCTCAATTGTATCGTGCAAATTAGATAATGTCAAATTAGACTGGATATGCGTATATGCGTTTTGAGGTTAAGTAAAACGATTTTCTTTTTTTTTTTTTATTTTTTATTTTTATTTAATTTTTTTCTTGCCGCTTTGTATCTGCTCACATATTCAGTTTCCGAGTAACGACGATCATTTTTTTTTTTTTTTTTTTTTTTTTATAACGAAAAACCGTCGTAGATTTGATCATTTTTTTTGCTACTTCGATCATTAATAATAAACATATTTACGCAATAATATAATAATAAATATTGAAATATTTATATTGTTTGTATTTAACATATATTACAATGTTCATCTTTTTTTCTTTTTTTTTTTTTTCTTCTGAATTAATAAATATTTTGTTCGTAAATATTTATTATTTTTTGGTACATATTAAATGACGATGCAAAAGAAAATCGGTATTCTGAAAGAAATAATGTAAGAAGAAAAAAGAAAAGAAAAGAAAAAAAAAAGAAAACAAAATTTTATTTGACTTCAAACGCGAGAAATATCTGTCTATACGAAAAGAATCACTTCGGCGTGTTTTTTGTGCTTTGAAATTGATAAAGCAAAATAATAATAATAAATAATAATAATAATAAATAATAATAATGATAATGAAGCTTGAGTGAGAATACAAAACCACGCAACTATCAAATTAATAACATATTCATAATGTCCGATATCGCATAATGTCCGATAAATGAAAGTTAAAATTAAAAAAAAAAAAAGGGAGCAGCATAATTAGAGGACAAATAAAACAAAACAAAAAAATGATATTCGATAACAAAAATTTTTATTATATATTATATATATATTCATGATGTAATCGTAATCTATCACGTGCGTTTTTATAACAGCCAAACTCCAATTAGCATTTCTTTCGTAAATGACGGCCATTATAGATGAAGAGAGAGAGAGCGTATTATATATACTCGATAATCAAATAAAAAAAATTGTTTGCACTTTGAAAGTAGGTGACCAGGCGTGAATTTACAAGAAAGTTGATTTTGGATCCAACGCTAT
>NC_140812.1:8582500-8615000 GCF_050613455.1 Vespa mandarinia | reverse complement strand
AATATATTATATATTTATATATATAACTTATAATATAAATTTTAAAAAAGTATCAAATCCTTCATGACAAAAGTTTCTGCCGTATTGAATAGCCTGTATATATTTACATAATTCCATATAATAAATAATTTATATATTTCTCATAAATATGAAAAGTGCATGTAAATACGTCTATTTGAAGACGTACATATATGACCTTAGAAATTCTAAATATTTTATGTTACTTCTTAAAGTCCATGTATTTATTTACTATTTATATATATATATACATGTATATATATGTATATATATATATACATATATATATATATATGTATATATATATATATATACACACACACGTACATACATGCGCGTACACGTGAACTAATAATTAATAATTATCAGAATTAATCTTAAAAAAAAAAAAGGAAAAAAGAAATATAACAAATAGGAATATATATATATATAGTTTTTTATCTGTTCTCATGTTTATTTAACAAGTAATTATAGTAATTTATTAGCAAGGAAAAAAAAGAAGAACTATTGAATTTTAATATAAGCCTAGGAGTCATAAAAATATCAGCAAATAAAAAAAAGCCTAATTTAATTCTATCAGATAGGAATGTGTTTTCGAAAGAATTTTTGTAATATATTTTATGAAAAATATATTTTTAATATTTTAAACGATATAATAGTAATTTTAAACGATCGTAAAAGTTTTTTTTTTTTTTTATAATAACTCATCGAATAAAGAAATATGAAAGTAAATAATTTAGTCAAAACAAAAGATTTCTAATCGTCATGTTTATTGCATAAATGATTAAAAGTCATAAGCCAATATAAATTAACGATTGCACAAGAAAGTTAGAGAAGAAGAAAGTGCACAATATAGATATATGTATGCATGTATCTATGTATGTGTGTATGTTTATAGAATAGATATATATATATATATAGATGGAGGTCACGTGGTTGAAACGCGCGAAAAATGTTTCTATGGAAAATATAATTTAAAAGATAAAAATACAAAGAAAAGGATTAACAAAAGGAAGGAATAAAAGGAAAAAGAAAAAAAGAAAAAAAAAAAAGAACAAAATGAAATGATTTGAGTTTTCCCCCCACTTTGGAATAATTGATTAGAGCCACGTAGTCTTCGTGAAAGAACATAATCGTCAATTCGTTATTGAGGAGCTTATTCCTTCGTGAAATTTCGTAGAGATACGAGCTCTTCGAACGGTGAATAATATTGTTCGTATATGTTCGACTATTTCAATCGGTGAGCATCGTATCATTCTTCATAACGGCACGGTTAAAAATTCCTGCCAACGAACGATTGTACATTTTCATTTATAGTCAAAGTTTCACTTCTAACCTAAATTCTTCGTCTTAGCCAAGCGCAGCCAAGCAACCAACCAGCCTGTCAGTCAGTCAGTCATTCAGTCAGCCAACTTTCGTTTAGTAAAATCTACGATAGTTCTTTTTAACAAGTTTTATTAAACATCGAGTTTTATCATAATCTTCATCGAGGAATCATCGAATATATTGAGAGAGCATAATCATAATATCATTTTCAAGAAAAGGATACCATTCGAAAGCCGTCCGATTGATTTGAAGAAGAAAGTGTCCCATTTGGCAAGTGTTATATAAAAAGTTTAAGAATAAATTAATAAAATCTACTTTTCTTTTTTCGATCTTATACTACTAAAACTGTAATAAGTTGTTTCCAAGACTTCTTGTATATGTGCAATATCATCAAAGAATATTAAATATTTTATTAGATTTGAGATTTTAATATAAGAGAGAAAGAGAAAGAAAGAGAGAGAGAGAGAGAGAAAGAAAGAGAGAGAGAGAGAGAGAGAGAGGTTTTGAACTTTGGAGATATTATTCTTAAAAGAATTCAAAATGTGGCCAAATGACGTCGGTATCAGAGCTATTGAAGTTTATTTCCCAGCTCAATATGTGGATCAAACCGATTTGGAGATTTACGATGGTGTATCGGCCGGGAAATATACTATAGGACTGGGACAATCCAAAATGGGATTTTGTAATGACAGAGAAGATATAAATTCTTTATGTTTAACAGTTGTCCATAGATTATTGGATAGATACAACATTGAACCTAAAGAAATCGGTAGATTGGAAGTAGGAACAGAAACAATTATAGATAAGAGCAAATCGGTAAAGTCTGTTCTTATGCAATTATTTGAACCATTTGGCTATACTGATATCGAAGGTGTGGATTGTACTAACGCTTGTTATGGTGGTACAGCGGCTTTATTCAATGCTATCTCTTGGGTAGAAAGCAGTGCCTGGGATGGAAGATTAGCATTAGTTGTTGCAGCTGATAGTGCTGTTTATTCTCCTGGTAGTGCAAGACCTACCGGTGGAGCAGGGGCAATAGCTATGATAATAGGTCCGGAGGCTCCTATTGTATTGGATCGTGGACTTCGTGCATCATATATGCAACATGCTTATGATTTTTATAAACCTGATTTACGTTCCGAATATCCATATGTAGATGGACAATTATCTATTAAATGCTATCTCAATGCTTTAGATAGTTGTTATCAATTGTATAGTCAAAAGGTTAAAGGAAAAAGATCTGATGAAATTGTTACCCTAAGTAGCTTTGATGCAATCTTATTTCATTCTCCATATTGTAAACTTGTACAAAAATCATTTGCCAGGCTAGCTTTTGTTGATTTCATAAATACACCCAAAACAGAACTTTCTGAAAAGTACAAAAAGTTAGAAAAACTTCATGATATTAAGCTAGAGAATACTTATTTTGATAAAGAAATTGAAAAGATATTTGTAACATTGAGCAAAGCAGATTTTATGAAAAAAACAGAACCTAGTTTATTTTTAGCAAATCAAGTCGGAAATATGTATACAGCATCCGTTTATTCTGGATTAGTGTCTTTACTTATATCTAAACCAATAAATAAACTAGCAGGCAATAAAGTAGCTGTATTTTCATATGGTTCAGGTTTATGCTCGAGTATGTATTCGTTAACAATAACAAAAGATGTGAAAAATGAATCTAGCTTAATGAAAATTATTTCATCATTAGTTTATGTTAAATCTGAATTAAAAGCACGAAAAAAGGCAACTCCAGAAGATTTTACTAGTATATTAGAATCAAGAGAAAAGAATTATCACAGTGCGCCCTATAAACCGAAAACTAGTATCTGCAATATGTTTCCTGGAACTTATTATCTTAAACAGGTAGATGATAAATATCGAAGAACTTATGAAAAAACACAAAATAGCCAATAGTTTTCTATACACATAATCTATTGTAGTTAATTTCGTTTAATAAAATAAAATACTTGAAGCTTATCCAATGGGATATATTGTAGCACAATGTATATATATATTCAAGTATTTTGTATCAAGGATTTGTACTAATCTTTTTTAATATATAACAAATAAATATTATAGATAATTCTTTAGAGAAAACATTTTATAAATATGTATAATGTAAATATAAAAGATATAATTACTGGTAATTGCTTCAAATGTTATGAAGTATTACTTCAGATTGTCAATTTATTTCTTTCTAAAGAAGGCAAAGACTTTAATTCACCGAAAAAAATATTTTGGAAATACATCACATATTTAATATTAATATAAATTATAATATACATTTTGAAATAATTTAAAATAAAATTATATATTGTAAATATTTAATTTCTTAACGTGGAAAGGAAAAATTAAAAGAAAATTTTTATAAAAAAAAAAAAAAAGAAAAGAAAAGGAAAGAAAATAAAACAAAAGAAAAAAAAATAAAAGAAAAAAATAAAAAAAAAAACAATTTGATTTTAAGTCACCTTTAAGTAATAATACTTAAGTATCATACATATTAGAAACTTTGTTGACTATTCATTACTTAAAAACTACAATAATAGCATTATTAATTTCAATTAACTATAATTTCTACTGCAATTATTGATCATGCTGAAATAAACTAAATGTTTTGTTTATCAATTGCGCATGTCATATGTAATACATATTTTTTATAAAAGTGCCTTATAAAAAGCTAATAGACTTGAATCACAACTTCCTATACTTTATAAGTACATTATACCAAAATATATAATATATACTTGTTATTATAATAATACGTAAAGAAGTGGTTATAAACATGAATTTCGTTTGAATATTTTTTAAGTGATAAAATATCATTGAGTTTTTATATAAATTCACCAACTATGCTCTTCTACCTCTTTTTTAATCTGTAGTTAACAAATTACAATAAAATTTTATGAACAAGTATTAGAAATGAAATAAAAAACGTTAATATATATAATTATTACTATTATTATTATTTATAGATAAAGAACATTTAATTTATAAAAAATGGCTGTACCTATGAAAGAAAATTATGTATCATTAAACGATAAATATTATACAGAGAAACTATCTTTTGTACTATAGAATCTCATGCATAGATGATTTGATATTTAAAATCTTATTTTATAAAGATATTGTATATATCATACTTTTGTACATTTTATTTTATTTTAATCTTCTTTATAACATTGAATAATTAAATATAAACAATTAAACTGTTGAATTGAATACTTCAAAATAAAAACTAATTAAAAGATTAGAGAGCATATAATTATACGTTTGTAATTATTGTAATAGGTATAAGTGTCAAAATTATATCATTATTATATTATAAGTTTTATGCTTTATGTAATAACAATTTCATTTTTACTTTAAAATACACAAAAAAAGAACAATAAAATATATATCAACACAATATAATAGAATAAGTATAATAAAATAGTATATATTATTGTGCGCTACTTCATAATCAATAAAGATTCTTATTTTCTATATGAACAGATCTGTAGCCAAAAAAGGCATTATTAAATTTTATAAGTTTCAAAAAGAAATGGCTATAGATATAAAAAGTTTTCATATATATATTTATATATGATTCACTCTTTTTTTTCTGAGATTCAAATTCAATTCAAATCAAATCAAATTTAAACTAATGTAATTGTTTACGTTTATATATTTATATACACGAGCACTCTTTGAACTAGCATAATAATGAGTAAATATGTAAATTTTGGTCGACTCATTTTTAAAACCTGAGGTAAAAGACTATCAAAAATATTTATGATCTTGTATAAATAATTTGGTTTTAATTAATTATTCTACTATTACTTTTTAAGGAATTCTATATTGTGCAAGATACTTAATACTTTCTCGTTTTTCTTATTTCTTCAAAATTATTCTCATATTGAACACAAGTTTTTATGTATATTATATAAATACTTTGTATGTATATATACAATATTGATAAGGCACTGAATAATATACAAAACTTGTTCAGGTCACTACAGTATTAAGTATAACATTCGTTGAATGTTCAATAACTATAGATATACAACAGAATTATATTTACATATTATTACTTTATCAAGGTATTATTAAAATTTTTAATTTCACGATCTCTCTATATTTTAAGATAAGTAATAAATATAAAATCCGCTTAAGCATTTGCTTCTCAGAATTTTGTTTTCTATAATCGAATGTTATTATGTTGTGTAATTATCTTATATTTGTTTTCGTTAGAATTGTTAAATATCTCAGTCAATCTATTATTAGAATGAACATTTTAAAATATTTTATATGAACAACCTGTGCAAGAAGATAATTCTTTTCCTACTCCAAGTTTTATAACATCCTCATTATCACTTATTTGGCGATTATCATGTCGCCTCTGGAAAAAAATAAATAAATAAATAAAAGATCATAAATAATAATCGAGAAGATAAACTATTACATATAACGTTGGATTTATATCATAGTTATAACGTCATTATTATTTCAATCGATATCAAAATTTTTAATTACCTTGAGTTCAGATGCCAAACAAAAAAAGATAGCATCTATATTAGTATTTTCTTTGGCTGACGTTTCTATTACTTGTAAAACTTCTGGAAGATATTTACATAATGCTTCTGCTTCACTTTTTTTAACTTGGCGCAAATCTTCTAAATCACATTTATTACCTGTAGTCCAAACTTTCTATTAAAAACTATCAATCATTATCTAATGAATATATATTTATATATATTAATAGAAATTATTCGAATATTACCAATTAAAAGGAGTAACACATGAGAAGATGTGTACCTTCTTACTTCTTCCACCCAACGTTGTATACTTAAAATTGTAGATCGATTGGTGATATCATAGACTAAAAAAGATATTTTTCTAAAAATATCTAATAATAGTACAAACACACACACACACATATACATTAAATATATATTATAACAATATATAATACAAACCTATAATTACACCATCTGCAGATCTATAATAACTTTGAGTAATTGTACGGAATCTCTCATGTCCTGCTGTATCCCATATTTGTAACTATAAAAAAAAAATAGATCTTTATTCATCATTATTCACTTTAAAATATATTTATTATATTGGGTTAGCAACTAAGTGATTGCGAATTTCAAATAAGAAGGAAACGACAAAATCCGCAATCACTTAGTTGCCAACCCAATAGAATATTATAACATATTAAGAACATATATATCTTGTTTGAAAGCAAGCAATATTTTTATTTAGAGGTCAATACAATATTAATTTCAGAATAAATTAATTTATAATACCTTGACTTTTTTACCATCTATCAAGACAGTTTTTATTGTAAAGTCAACACCAATAGTGGTGCCTTGTCTCTCAATGAAAATACCAGATCTAAACCTTTGAACGACGGATGTTTTTCCTGTTTCACAATCACCGATTAAAACGATTTTGAACAAATAATCGAAATTTTCATCGTTCATGGTCATTAGATTATCAGGATCACGAGTTGACATTGTTTCTTCCTTTTGTTGTTATTTATTTTCTTCTTCTTTTTTTGTTGTTTTTTTTTTTATTAATATTATTAATATTATTCTTTCTAATAATCAAATCAATAATGAACGTTGCGAATAATAATTTTGAAAGATTTATAACTATGCAACAAAATTGTAACAAGTCCGAATTATCATCACTTTAAACGTGTTCATCATGATTTTTACTTAAAAGACATTTAGTATAGAGCGAAGTACTGATCACTTTGTGCAACTGTATTTATCTTTGTAGGTTTATCGTGAACAATCCACTACGTAGAAAGAAACTTTGCACATCAAGTAGTAATTGTAATATGTTTATGTAGCTCTGTTCGGTATATAGTAGGTATAATCAGTCTATGATTTCCAGCAGGTAGATACAAGGTAGATACTGGGGTCTATAGAAAAGTCGAAAAAAGAATGAATGATTTCTCTTGTATTCCCGGGGTCTTTGTCGTTTCTTTTGTTTTTTTTGGGATCTTTGTTGTTTTTTATTTTGCTTGATTGGTTTCCCACGTGTGCGTTTGGTGGCGTCGAGGCGTATTAGTTATGTGTCTTGCCGGAAGAGACGTTACAATCGTGACAAGGTTGCCACATCTGTATCACATACAGTAAATACAATCGGATTATGATTTCAAGCAGCTATGCCTATGGTTAGTAAAAGATTCGAAGAAAGAATAAATGATATTTCTTTGTATTCCCGGCATCTTTTTCGTCTTCTCTATTCTTGGGATCTTTTGTTGTCATTTACTTTGGTTGGTTTCCCGTTTATGCGTTTAGTGGCATCAAGGCGTATTAGTTATGTGTCTTGCCGGAAGAGGCGTAACAGTCGCTACGAGGTCGCCATATCTTCGTTACAACACAGCCATCTACTGGTTAATAAAAGTATTAAATACGTAAAAATGTCCTTTTAGTTGAATTGACTCTATCATGATTAAATATATATTATAAATATATACACATTTTTATGTATACATATATAGATAAATAATTATCTACATACGTGTTTATCAATAAAACGTCAGTTCTTTTTCCTATTTAAGAAAAGTAAGCGTGTCTTTTCAATACGTAAGCTATAAAATCATTTATTATTTCGATTATTTTATATTTATTTAAACAATACTGCATTTGTTTCAAAATTATATAGCTATCATTGTTTAAATGTTCTTTTTTATTGTTATTGCATTATTTAAAGTTACGTTAGAAATGTTAATAATAATTCATTATAAAGATATCAGACAAATCAATGGGAAAAACGAGTCATATTTTGCGTATTTATGTCTTTTTGGAAAAAAAGAACAATATATTATCTACGAAACAATATATTTTTACTGAAACTATATAATTACAATTGATAAAATTTTGTGATGACTTTAATATTCTTAAATTTTATATTACATGCTATTTTTTGATAATATGTAAATAGATAAATAAATATATTTTTTGACAATATATCAAAGGTTGTTCTGCCCATGCACGAAAGGAATTGTTCAACTTCCTTAGCTGTAAATACGACGCCATATTTGTTCAGTAGGTGTCAATATGACACGGCATTTTAATAAGCATATTTTTTCTAGCGTACTTCCTTTATCACTATATCAATCGATTCTTTAAAAATATCTTCTTTATTTTTTATTAAAAATATTTTCTTGAAAAATTCCTTATACTTCACTAATTTTATTTCGTAATTATTAGAATTTAGATAGCCTCGTACAATTATCATGTATAATTAAGTCGAAATTAAAAAATATATATATATATATATTTTTTTTTTTCGTTCTATCTATTAATAATTACGTAAAATTTTAACAATTCGAAGATAGATGGTGATTCGATCACGAATATCTAACTATATTAAACATCGGTCGATTGATATTTGGTCCCTAGTATTTTACACACATACATTCATTTGATACTAAAAGTGTAATAATATATTACTTTATATATTGACACGTTATCTGATATCATGAAAACATTAATTTTCAGAAAACATTCAGAAGTTATATCGATCGACAAATTGATTGTTTATATACATACATACACACACATACACACATACTGTATATATATATGGTCGAAATTACGAATGTTTACTTCCTCAATATTATATAAGTGCAAGAAAATATCATAAAATATGATGGAAGCATTTATAATTTATAGATGCTATATTCAAAAATAAAAATGCAATAATAGCTTAACAAAAGTGTTGATGTGGATAAAAAAAAAAAAAGAAAAAAAAGAAATACTGATAAGAAAGATGGTGTTCTCTTTTTTGATCTTAAATGTGCGGTACTATACATAGTATATACAAGTGTTAACATAATAATATACATTACAATATATCATCTTGAAATAAGATTTTCAATTGAATGAGATCAATGATATTTTAAGAAAGAAAAGAAATGTGTTGAATAATTTAAGTGACCTCCCACATAGTGGAACTGTCACTGTATCTGTGTACCCTCGAACCAACTTCAACGTGGGCATCCAAACCATCGCTCATTTTACTGAAACGTCTTGCCCAATTGGTTCTACCAGGAGCACCAGTAGGTCTACCTATACTTCCAGCTTCTCTTAATACAGAAAGTATATCCTCCTCGTCCTCTCTACCCTTTAATCCCTTTTCATATTTAGCCTCTTGTGCTAGCAAACGTTCTCGTTGAAGTTGTGTTGCTAAGGCACGCGGTACAGCTGGTATAACATAACTCATTATCCCAGTCAATGCAAAAACCTATTGTATAATAATGATGATAATAATTTTTTCAAATAATTTAAAATTTTAATAAATCAATCTTCTTTAAGACTTACAACATGTTCGAAGACAACTACGAATGCTAATCGTGCTGCAAATACATGCCAATATTGTGGGCTTAATCCGTAAGGATCTAATTTGTGATCGGGTCCATTTCTGTATCCCCTGTATTGGCATGTTTCTGGATGTTCCTTGGCATCACTCTTCATGTCGTCACGATAATCAGAAGTATTAAATTCTGACAGAGAGCTGTCAATGTAACCGACCAAATCTTCCGTTGGAGAATAAACAAATGCATAGACACTTCGTGGAATGAAGTCTGAGGTATAAGCTATGACGAATGCCTGTTAAAACGTTTTATAATATTAAAATTATAAAATTGTTAGTATGCTAGTATATCACATCATATCATTACATAATAAAGTATAACATTATATGACAATGTACTACTATAAGACAATATATCATTATAATAACATTATGCCATTATATAATTTTATTTCTAAATTATTGGACTTATATAAAAATACAATTTTTTTTTTTATATTAAATTAATTATATAAAATAACGTACGTTTGATACAACAGCAACGTATGTGACACCACGGAGAATACCATACCAAGCACCAATATCTGCCACTCTTTCTGCTAAAGGTCTTCGTGATTCTTTCACCATTTTATAAGCATCCAATCTTATTTCCGCGATATTATTTAATAATGCGAATAATGGTGCTAATGGAAATGCTGCTACGAAGAGAGTTACGAAACCATACTGAAGAACTAAAAATTATGTATATATATATATAATATTATCAATAAATTATTTATATATATCACATAAAGATAATGTAAAGAAAAAAAATACATACTCATTTCTAAATACTCATCAAAAAGTGCGAGTCTTCCAGGATCCTGTAATTGATAATCTCTTTCCCAAGATGTATATTGTCTGTCATGATCCTTCGTAGCAGCAACTTGAGTTCTTTTGCGCCACCAATTCAAAAATTTTGGGGATAATATCTCAACGAAATTATTGAAACACTGTTTCCCAATCATTATAATAGCTAACTGAATGCATACTTCAGAGAGACAACCAGCTGGATCACAGACGTCTGTCTTTATACGAAAGAATTCGGACGATCTAGCGTCTTGATCGCCAGGATGTACAAAAAATCTTCCCTGATTAACATTAACAAAAAAAAAAAAAAAAAAAAAAAAAAGAGAGAAAAAGAAAAAAAAGAATATCAAAGAAGTAGAAAATGAATTTGATTAGGTATAGATATACAATGTTTCATGATGATCTTATTTTTAAATGTACCTTGAAGAATGCGATGTAAATTAGCGAAGAATAAAAATTAACGAATTCAAAAAGAAATATTTTGAACGTATAACTAGATTCGTATTCTGTTTGAGTTCTTGGATTTTCCATGTTTACCATCCATCTGGCCAATCGATGATATATACGTGTAAGTATCATGATTATCACTAAATTGATCAAGGCTGCTGTCATCGAAGTGAATATCTTTGCGTGTTTTTGTAAGAAAGAACCACCGCCACCGTAAAATACGGAAACGAGAGATATACGATATATTATTGTACCTAATACTGCACCAAGGACAACGCATATCTAAAAAAAATAAAAAAAAAATCTGAATAAATATAAATATTTGTCATTAAAAAAAAAAAAAAGAAAGACAGGATATTATTGCTCATTGGTTTTACCATAAAAAATACAAAGGAACCGGTAGCACAAAATCGCATAGCTTTCGACCATGCTGGTAAATATGGCTCACGTTCTCTGGTAACTGGATTTATGCGAAATGTTTTCACTGACGTTTCAAATTCTGGCCTAGGTTCCTCGTCATCCTCTGCACTTTGAAGATCCCATTCCCAAACGATAACAGCTTGTCGTCGTTTCCATAATTCTAAGAACGTCGTTGCTACCAGAACAATATTACAATAAATATAATTGATATATAAATATGATCATGAATTAATATAAAGTTTTACCCCAAAATGACATAAATATGGCGAAGAAAACGGTCGCAGGATTATCAAAAAGATATGTTAGCTTAGAAAATATACAAGAATCGCCGAGTTTTTGATAACCACAAGCTTTGTCACAGAGCGGACATAATGTAATATTTCCTAAAGGATTAAGAAAATATATGTGATATTAAAGAATATTATACATGTCTGTATCTGTATGTGCGTGTGAGAGAAACAGAGATAGAAGAGAGAGAAAGAGAGAGAGAGAGAGAGAGAGAGAGAAAAAGATTTAGGTATTTGCGTTATTTATAATTACAAGTTTACCGGCAATCTTATCATCACATATTTCTTTGCTAGGTACGTTATCAGCTCCTTCCATACTTCCTAGGCCATATATAAAACATAGAAGACCAACCACAGCTGGTGCAACCAAACATTCCGTATAGAAACCAAGCCAAGCGAAATATAATGCTACTTTCTCACCGAAATATCGTCTTATCAACCACAATGGTTGTTTCTTAAACCTAAATATAAAGAGTCATAGATTAATTATTCTCAACAAATCAATATCTATATATTTGTCTTATTACTTTGAGATTTCTTACCATTGTTTTGGATTAGCCCATATCAAATAAAGCAAATGTCTATCTAAAATTTCACCGTTATCTTCTGGCTTGTTGTATGGTCCTTCGTGCAAATGATAACAATCGAGATAAGTACCGTCTGCAACAAGTCTACGAATCCCAACTTTATCATGCATTTCGTCGTACCTTGTACGTAACAATATTTGCATCACTATTAACGATCTCTGTGCTGGCGTATATGCGGTATCTCGATCCTTTACGACGAATCTTATAATTTTATTGATTAGTAGAAATCGATCAAATATTTTTTAAACCGTTGATATTATCAATTACCTTTCCTCTCGATCACCAGAATCAATACTATCATAGAAACTAGGTTCTTCGGGATATCGATTGGTATCCCAGTGATGAAGTTTTTGTATCCAGTTGGTCCACTTTAACCATTTTTCCCAAATTTTCGGCCTACCTTTTGTACCATCCGTACCCTATTAATGTTAAATAACGATATAGAAAAAGAAATATTTCGATGAAAATAAATAATAAATAATAATAAATTCATATTCTTTACTTACCCATGCTTTAACCGATATAGTGATAAATCTTTTTGTTGGCAATTTCAAATTCATAACTTCAGCATATTGTACTTTTATTTTCCAGGGTATATGAAGTTTGAGGAAAAATGTTTTACCATCGAATGAATTTTCTTTTGGTTCTAATTCGAGTTGCAAGCCTTCCGTTAAAAGATTTTGTTGAAATATACGTCTCTGTTCTCTTCGTCTAGTTTCCAATTCCGTCATGACACCCTCGTTTTCTTCCTGATAAACGAGCACCATATCGATTCGCCTTCGGCCATCACTGAAAAGACGATAAAAATCTTACGACGTTAGTTTATTTCCTTAAGAAATTATTCTCGAGCCATTTAATGGTATTATTAAGATGAAAATTAATTTCAGAGAGAGAGAGAGAGAGAGAGAGAGAGAGAGAGAGAGAGAGAGAGAGAGAGAGAGAGAGAGAGAGAGAGTTTCATTTTCAGATTGTTGTTGACTCTCTTTCTTTTTCTCTCTCTTTCTGTCTTTGTCTCTCTCTCTCTTTCTTTCTCTTTTTTTACGATATATTGTTATCGCCAGTATATTCTATAATCCCACGTTATATAGATAGAAAGAGATAGTTCTTCATGACTTAATCATAGACGTAATCAGTAAATTAGTTCAATTTTTGACACGCTCTGTTTTACGAAGTAGCATGTATCTCAGTAATTATTTAATAATTCTTGCCTAAAAACATAAATGAAATGGATAAAAAGGACCTTTCTATTTTTTCTACGCTTATTAAAACTCGCGTGCTGATACGAGAACGATAATTCTGAGATAACAATCGACGATCCTTTTTTATTTTTATTTTTATTTGTATTTTATTTTTAATTTATTTTACTATCTTTCAAAATTTTTCTTTCTTTTTTCCTTTTTTTTTTTTTTTAATTCTTTCTTTTTCTTCTTTTTTATTTCTTCTTTTTTTCTTTTTTAAATCGTGCGTAAAAGAAAGCTCTCTTTTTTTTGGTAAACATTATTAAATATATATATATATATATATAATAATAATAATAAAATGTATACATATATAATAATAAAAAATGTATATATATATATATATACATTTTTTATTTTGATTTCACAGAAAAACGCATATGTATAGAAATAATTTTTTTAAATTTGAACAAATGTCGAACTTACCGAAAGTATAATGTATCCGAAGTAATTTCATTTTCTACCGATGATCCTTTACGAGATAAACATTCCTTTGCGGTTTCATCGAAATCTGTAGGCAATGGCGTATTCGGTAACGATGGACTACTTTCCGGTGATCCTGGGGCCGTAAGTTTAGGACCTTTAACCAAATAAAACGATATATATATATATATAAAATTTATAAACTATAATAATGAAAAACAATATAATAATAATAAATGATTGATAATGGTTGATAACATTTGATAATGATAATGATATATATATAAAACTTATTCTCAAAGTTTGTTTAGATCATTCAGAAGCAAAATTGTTTTTTATACCAATTATAAACAGATTAGAGGAAATTCTGCATCTTATAAAAAATTCCATCATAACAATCAAAAGACAGAAAAATAAAAATTCAATTCCTTGTAATTATTTATAAAAGAAATTTACATACAATAAGAATTATCGGCCGAGATATCTGTGATAAAATAATACTTTAATGTAGTTTCATGCAATCATTGGATAATCCAGTGATCTATACATTTTCACAAATGTCATTTCAAGGTTGAAGAAAGTGCGGAAAGAATGTAGATTGAAGGAAGATTAAAGGAATCACGAGGGATATTGAAGGAAAAGAATTAAAAAAAGCAAAAAGAAAAAAAAGGAAATGAAAGGAAATAGGATAGGCAATTTGACGCGTTAATTTCACCAGCCATAATAAAAATAACTTCAAGTAAAAATTTCAACATCAAATGTTTCTGATCCTTACGTTTATTATACGACATGTTTTTGCTTGTTCAAGCTTTACTAAAATTTATTTCCAAAGTTTGTACACATCTAGAGCACAATCCTATTTCATATAAACAACTACAAATAGTTTGGGGAAAGTATGCGATCTTATATGGAAAAAAAAGAAAAAAAAAAAAAGAAAGAAAGAGAGAGAGAGAGAGAGCGAGAGAGAGAGAGAGAGAGAGAATTAATCGTAAAAGCCAAAAAACAAAAGTGAAAAAAAAATATTATAGAAATCTTTCAATGCTTCGTCCATATAATGAGAAGTTATAAACGTGTAATTACACTAACAACTATCAGACGAGATCAATACGATAAAATCATTCAATGTAGTTTCGTGTACTCACTGGAACTACGAACGATATACACATTTGCACAACCTGTTGAATGTAAATAGAGTAACTACGATTTAGCAATGCCTATGCCAATGGTTATTTAAAAAAGAAAAAATTGAAAAAGAAAGAAGAGAAATGTTACGAACGTGAGAACGTTTGTACATTTTTCTCTTTTTCTTTTCATTTTCTTTTTTCTTTTTTTTTTCCCTCCTATTACTTTCTTCTTTCTTTTTTTCAAGGTATTCAATCTCTTCGGAAAAAAAATTCATTCACAATGTATCATTCACAACGTATGATTTGAAAGGTGCCAATATTGGATTAGAATTTATCAATAAAAATAATAAGGATAGAGAAAGGACAAGACATTTACAATTGTCGTTCGGTTTTCCTCATTTTATGACTATGTGTCGAGGTCTAACATTGCATTATTAACAATGCAATGATTCGTGACATACTGACATTCACATGTATATTGATCGGCATATAACCGACGTATATAGCTTTATTTTAACCGAAGACAGGTGTCTTCCCGAATCGAATGTATATCCGACGACATATGTACATAATTAGATTATTTCTTTACACGTTCGTGTACGTAAACTGGATAGATATATATATATATTTATATATATACACACATACGTGGACATCGAACTTAATGATGAAAGAATAAAAAGAAATAGACTTCTTATTTTTCTTTCTCTCCTTCTTTCTCATTTCCGATATATTTCTTCTTCTCTAACTAAAGTAAATCCGTATTCATTGTTTGATAAAAATCTCATGCTAATCTTTTGATCAATATATTGTTTTTCTTTTTATCTTTTTTTTTTTTGTTTTTATTTTATGTAACTCATAATCTTTATATAATGTCTATATATATATACTTTGAGGTATGTCCGTGAACATTTATCGTTACATAAGTAACCATCGTTAATTCGACTTTTAAAGAAAAATATTTTTTTATTAGCGTAGAATATTAAAGATCGACTATTTTAGTTCGAAGGATTAAATATAATCATATGTTGACGCAATCGATCGATTTCATTCGTAGTAAAACGGAAATATGTTGCTGTGATTATAGGATTTGTATGTGTGTACGTACGCCCACACACATACATAGGTAGACGGTAAAATATTTTTTTTATGTTGTATCTCCTTGAGAAAAAATATAATTTGTTTCGCAAAAGGACAAAGGATATGACAAGACGACACGTTACTTACATATTTATGACGCGATTAAAATCTCTAGTAGTACAAGTAAACGACAATTGATACGCGATATTCATACTAATCACGTGTGTAAGTACGTATCTACTTTGTTTGAAATTGTTCATGTCACTTTCTCGTGCTTAGCATTTTAAGAAAATATTGATCATCAATTTTTATCGATTGTTTATCGATCAATCCGATTAGATGAATTTAAATGAATTTATATATATATATATATATATATATATATATATATATACATATATATTTGATTATTTAATAATTGTCATCAATTTTCAATTGATATTTTTTATGTAACATAATTAGCATAATTTTGAAATTAATTAGATATTGCAGACAGATTGATTGTTGAAACAATTTTTTAGAAAAATAAATATATTCACTAATCTTTTCAATATACTTTTCATATTGATATATAAAAGATATAAATAAATTTATTTGCATATTTTTGATATTGGACTTCATTTTTATTATTGAAGCATATAATCTTAACTCTTTAAAGTGTCATAAAAAAAAAGGAGAGAGAAAAAAATATTTGGGAAAGTTTATTCAATAAAATTTGCATAAATTAATGCCAATTATTCATGAATATTTAGCTTACCATTAAAACAATGTAATCATTTTTTTTTCTTTTTTTAATATTTATAATCTCAATGAATTAAACATCAATTAAGATTTTAATTTATAATTTAAGATCATCATTTTAATAAGTTGCCTTGATTGCGTTTGGATCGTATCTTGGAAACATTAAAAATCTTAAGAAATTAATTGTCAGTAATGAATTAATTTGTAATGTCATATACATAAAAAAGAAAAAGAAAAGAAAAAAAAAGTAAAAACGAAAACGTTAAGAAGATATATTAAATGCACGATGAATCATATTTTTGAAACATTTAAAATCTTAATAAATGATTTATCATTACGATCTCTAGTTTTAATAAATTATCAAATTGGCCAATAATTAATGTCGAAATATTTAATAACATATTTGCATAAATATCATTAGCATTTCTTATTAAAAATGTTTACTATTCCATATCGATGAATAAATGACGAGCTATGTTCTATTTCATATTGAAAAAAATATTTGATATCTTCTATTAAAATATAAAATGTGTATATATATATAACGTGAAAAAATGTAATATAAAAATAAAATAAAGATATGAAAATATATTCAAACAGAAATATTATTGTTTTACTGTAAACAGATATTATTTATTATATTTTTTTTTTTTATTTATAGATAGATAATGAAACGTTATAGTGTATATATTCCATTTATGGCAACACTCTTTTTAATATTTAATATTAATAAATAAATGAAATTAATATTAATATTTATATTGACAATAAATCCCGACAATGAATACTTCGCGCGCGATCGAATAACAAATACATAACTCATTCTCTTTGAGTATCATCCATGTAAAAAAAAAAAAAACAGAAAGAGAGAGAGAGAGAGAGAGAGGACAAGAATGCAAAAAAATAGAAATAAAAAAGGATATAAAAAGAAAAAAGAAAAAAGTTAAGAAGAAGACAATAAAACCTACCAAACGCATCACGTGCCGTCAAATTGATCCCAGATGGGTATACACTTGTCTTGGACGTTTTTTTAGGAATTTTTGGCGTCCCAGGTTTCGATGGATTCTCCGTTGCGATTGAAAGGTATGGCAGTATACAGTTCTTATCTAGCTCGTAAAGGATTTCTCTACTCGAATGATGCCCAGTTGTTGATTTTGGATTACTCAATGAAGCAGTCGAAGAAATGCTTCCCGATTTGCTGTTACTTTTACCTGGTGTTGATTTCGTCGACGTAATCGACGATGCATCAGTCGATTTAATCGATGTTGTATTCTCACTCAAATGTGATTCACCAATGCTAGACTCGGAACCGTTTTGCGGAGCGTCACCTACGGTGCTTGATCTTCTACTGTGAGCGTTCTGCAATCCACAGTAAGGTGCTTTACGATCTAGTTGATATATAATCGGTACGCAACCAGTACATATTTCATTCACGTTCTTTCAATTGTCCTAGCAAATACTAAAGTACGAAGTATTCGGTCCGTCTATCGTATCTACGACATATGTATGTATATATGTATGTATGTATGTATGTATGTATGTATGTATGTATGTATGTATGTATGTATGTATGTATGTATGTATGTATGTATGTATGTATGTATGTATGTATGTATGTATGTATGTATGTATGGATGTTTGTATGTATGGATGTTTGTATGTATGTATGTATGTATGTATGTATGTATGTATGTATGTATATATGTACGTACTATCAACTTTTGAAATTACGTGTCTTAATAAATATTAAACTTAACTACTTTTATATTTTCGTCAACAACAAAAGAAAAAAGAAAGCAAGAAAAAAAAAATAAGATACACAATCGTAAATGTTTCAAAACATATATACACACACGTAGACACAGACAAACGGAGAATTGGTTGATTTGTCGATGCGACAAATTTCAATGTATATTTTCAAATCAATAGGAGATAAGAGAAAAGAAAATAGAAAATCGATGAAAATTTATAATTATAATAAAAATATACCTGAGTCTCGTCTTCGAGCGTAAGTGTACTATCACCCATTTTAATCGAAAAGGTCAGGAACACTATTTATCGGTCGACGACAATATAAACAACACATATATATATATATATATATATATATATATATATATATATACACATATGTATGTGTGTGTATGACAATGGATAAGTATTTAGATTCTTGTTGATCTCGGATAATTGTTAGTCATTCTAAAAATATCCATATGTATTTCTATAGGATCGATGATTGGAATGAGAACTTGGCTGGTGTCCATGATTCAGTTTATATTTGTTGAAGTAATGAAATCCTTTAAAAACAGCTCGATCAAATTTTTATCTAAACATTGATAAAATTTTATTTGATATATAAGTACTTCTATATATTTTAATTCGTAATCTTTCAACATTAGCTTCAAATCACGATGATCGTTCGATAATGAATTGATGCCATTTTCATAAAAAAAAAAAAAACAAAAAAAAAAAAAAAAAAGAAGAAGGAAGAGAAGGAACAAGAAAAAGAGAAAAAAGAAAAAACAAAAAAGAAAAACAAACGTATAAAAGTTAAAAGGAATAAGAAGAAGAAGAAGAAGAATAAAGAAAAAAAAAGAATAATCGATCAGAGAACCGATCACTTAGGACTGTGTGTGGTCAACCTCGTTGCCTGGACTATTCTTCAATTATGAATGGTAAAAGACCGGTCTGGTCTATAGTTATCGCTGACCCCGCCTCGACTAGGATGATCGTATTAGCCTTGGCCGAACGCATAGGGCAAAGGAACTTTGGTAACATTCCACTGGTAACACTTTAATCCTTATACGTGTTACATCGAAATCCATATAATTTGATTTTGGAAACCTTTCTCTTTTTTTTTTAATTTCTTTTATTATATTCTCGTCCTTTTTCTTTTCTGGATTGTCTTCTTTTTCTTTTTCTTTTTTTTTCTCCTTTTTTTTTCTTTTTTTTTTTTTTTTTTTTTGATACGACACATCGATCGTCCAACATTAACGATCGCATACCATTCTCTTTTTTCCTTCTATCACTTTGACTTTTTATCGTATATCCTATTATTCGCGATTTATATTATTACATTACACCACTACATCCCACCCTCACATACCACCCTTATCCTTAGTTTGCATATGTTCTATACAACAAGCAATTGATTTTTATTAAAACCTTACGAGAGTAAGTTTTTTTTTTAACCAGAGTCACTTCTTCCAACGATTTATTACCACTTTACGATCTTTTCATTTTTCATATACTCCATGATTTCATAAACTGATTTGTTTTATTATTTAGAAGAAGAAAAAAAGAAAGAAAAAATAAATCACTGTCGTTTCTTCGCACACTATGTAAAATATCACGTGTTTCAACGATTTTCATTTTATTTAAAGATTCTTCTATTCTCTCTTTAAATGACAAAACTTTCATTCTTTTTCTCCATAACATCGTATTATATCATTATTTGTTTAATCATAAGAAGGATATAATTAAATAATTGAATCGTCCAGTAAAATTGTTCGGATAGAAATCCAAAAAAAAAGAAAAGAAAAAAAAAAGAGAAAAAATGGAACAGTATCTAATAAAATATATGTGTAACAAGTTCAAGGGTACTTTCATCAAGCCTTTTTATATTTATCTATCCATTTATCTATCTATCTATCCATCCGTTTCATATTATACTAATTCTCTTTCGAGGTTCTTTTATTTTGAAAAAGAAAAAGAAAAAAAAAAGAAAAGAAAAAAGAATTGGTTTTCTTAACAATCGACAAAACAACACGAAACTGTTGTTTCACGTTTACTATCCTGACACAGGACAGAGGATACGTTAGAATGTCACGTCGCTCGTTTCCGCGGCGATACTGTGACATATACTAACCCCCGCGTGGCTCAAGAATACTTATATGTTATGCATACATGGTCACGCTCATATATCTGCCAACATTGTCACCGTATTAGTCCTTTTATATGTTGGAAGAATGTAGATATATCATTTAAACGTATTCTCTTAAATACTTATATATCACACGTGTAGGATATATATATATATATATCCTAAATATATATATATATATAAGGATATATATAGGATATATATATAATCCAAATATATATATATATATATTTATATATATATATATTTATATATATATATATATTTGACCACTTTAGGTTTTCATCCCCTCATATCATAGTCGACATATGAATATACGTTTACATTAATAGATAGAGGAACATCGTTTTTCGAATCTCTATGGTTACAAGATGAACACAACACTTATTACACGTGGATAATCCTGAAATAATCGTTGCAAACTTGAAATGCCAAAACGTGAACTATATAAATATTTATTGTTAGAAAAGAGTTTATATCTTTGTATTATATATATATATATGTATGTATATATATACATATATATGGTAATATGCCATGTGTTTACCATCTGTCATTGGTCACATCATTTGCATCCCTTTTTTCAACTTTCATTATAAACTTTTAAAATGAAGGATGTAAAGAATAATGTAAATAAATTGAAGATCTGAGGTATCAGGAAATCTCTTTTCATTTTACTTTCTTTCTTCTTTTTTTATTTTATTTTATTATTATCAATAGTATAAGTATAGATTGGTATAAATATAGAAAAAAAAGGAAACAAAAGAAAAAAAAGAAAAAAGAAATGAAATATGTAATACAGAAACATTTATGACTAGTACGAGTCACTTATCGTTCTTACATCTATATGGAGTATTTTTAGAAGTTACCTTATGTCGCGTAGATTTTATTTTACGAATTGTACTGTCAACGACTTTCATTGACTTTGATTACTGTAGATATCTGCCTGAGAGAAAATAATATTACTGACATTCGATTGATTAAATTTATTTTATATATATTAAACATTCATATATAATTTAACATAACGTTATTGAACAAATTAAGATATAATAATATCAATGTTAATATTTTATTTTCTAATGATTTATTCACATTAAAAAATATAGTACTGTTTTAGTAATATAATTTATAATAAAATAAAAAAAAGGGCAGTTTTATAGCATTATAGATTTATAAATAATATAATAATATCACTTATTATTAGCGCTATCAATCATATATAATAACAAAGTGTATCTTTGCATCCATTCTGTAAATGTTAAATCATCTACAGTTTTATCTACGAGTGCCATAGCTTCTTGAACGGTTTGATTATTCCTACAAAAAATAATTTTTAATATTTATTATATGATCTTATACAAAAAAAAAAGAGGATATATAAATTACGTAGATCTTATAATTGTTACACATTACCAAGCATTTAATGCAACATTAAACGCATCGATTTGTTCCTGTGCTTTACTACAGTTACGTTGTGACAATGTCAATAATTCCATAGTATCATAATCTTTAGTAGTATCGTTATCTATAAAAACGTGTAAATCATTGTCTTCATCTGTTAATGGAGTCAAGGCATTTTTATAAGCATTATTTGTAATTAGATTTTTATAGTAATCTATCAGATAATATATTGGTGCTCTTATCATTGGGAAGTATGGCATAATATTTGAAACATTTAAATTTTTCATTAAAACGGACGCTTCCTTTAAGCAGCATGATTCATGTCTGGAAAAACAATTTTTTTTTTTTTTTTTTATTTTTTTTATTTTTTTTTTAAGATATTCTTTACATACAAAACTTGATATCGTACTCACCTAAAAGATTGAATATCTCCATGGAGTATTATTTTTTTTAATGCTCTGATATCTAAGATATCATAAAATATATGCAATTCAGTCGTTAAATCCTTATTTAACCATTCAAAGTTACTATTATCAACTCGTAGAGCTAGAAGATTCATACATTCAGTTTGCACATTATTTTTTATTCTTGTTATGATGCACTCAGCAGATTTTAACAGTTGTAACGATCGTTGTATATTTTCAACACATTTTTCCTTTAATAAACTTATTATTATGATATGTTTATATGTAATTCTTTGACATTCTTTTTCTATAATTAATTAGTTTTAATATAACTTACTATTTCCGAGTCAATCGTATGAATCTCCGATAATAATTTTTGAAGTTCTAATGTTGGTAAGTTAATATCGTTGTACTCCGATTGGATCAGTTTAATTTCATTTTGCAATACTCTTTCCTCTGTTTCCAATTTTTTAACTTCTAATGCCAAAGTTAACCACTCGCTGAGATCAATATGATTTTCAGTACTTGTCTTTAAAATATAAAATCACATGTAATATGTACGGGAGTTTATGAGTTTGTTTAAATTGAATATAAAACAATAATTTACCTCGATATTTGTAATATATTTCATAACATCATCTTCACATTTTTTTGCTTTTATATCAAAAAATAATTTTCTTGAAATTGTGTAAATATTTTTTCCACATAATTTGGCAATACCAATATCAATATCTTCTCCATTTTTATCTGTATCTTCTGTTTCAGGATCGTCCATATTTTCTGGAGTAATTAAAGTTCTCAATTTCACTAAATTTTCTACATCTTGGCACAGTCCTTGATATAATTGGGCCCATAACGTAGAGACTTTAATATGACCAAGTAAATTTGATATTTTACTTTTCACCTAATACGTTATTAATTTATTAATATTTATTATAATACATATTTGTTTGGGTTTTTTTTTTTAAATATTACAATACACACCTCTCTTTTGGTTGCGCCAAAACAAAGTGTAGTTACTATATCTAAGCTTTCCTTTAACATATTTTGATCTAATTCTTCTGATGTTTGCGGCATTAAATTTTGGCATATAAGTCTCATATTATTACCATCATTGAGTTGAGTAGATACTTCGTTATGTTTTATTTTCAATAATGTTTTTTTAATTTTTGCCAATGAATATTTTGATTTAATATTTTTCAAATGTTTCACTGTAATTGTTAAATTTTATATAAAAATTATTTAATTTAATAAATAATGAAAGATTTTATATATGTCATACCTCTTTGACGAACCAACAAATCTTGTTGCTCGTATTCTTCTTTCAAGGACGAAGAAACAGTCTTAAGCCTATTTCTTTCTGCTTTTAAAGATGAAATGTCTTGTATGCATTCAATAGTAGCATCTTTTTTTTTATGTCTTAATTTGTACAATAATATATTTTTTCTTATTTCTCTTACATCCTTACTTGTAAATGTTGCATTACCTATTTCAGACCATAGTAATTCTAATATTCCTTTACATAATCTACAAAAAGTATAGTTTCTTAGTAAAATTATTTCATTCTACATTTCATTTTTAATTGAAATAAAAATGTTGAACAAACATTTTCTTTATAGGATCTGTACATGCAGTCGGAGGGCATTGCAATCTGTGTGCCCAATCGAAGTTATTCATTGGATTGCCCATATTTACAAATTTCTGGAATTGGATCAAAATAATACTATCAACTGAAAAAAAAAGAAAAAAAAAAAAGAAAACTCATTATTAATAACAGAACTATTAGAGTAACATTGATAATCTAAGTATTGCTTTCATAAAACAATATTTGAGCATTCACATAATTATATTTTATGGTTAGAAATATGCATACAAAGAATAAAGAAAAAATTACTTGCCAGTAAATAGTAGATACTTCATAAATATACTTACCATTAAAATCAGTAAATTAATAATATTTGATATTCCCTTATCATAGGTAAACATAAGATAAATTAAAGTATCATAAAAAATTATACAAAACACTGAGTCTATTACAAAGATCATTCGTAACCATTAGTTTTTGTAAACCTTTGTTATCAATTAATTATTCATATAGTAACACATAAGATTACTAATAAAATCACTTTTAATATAAAGAAAAAATATAATAATTGTCAAAAAATATAATTCTAAGTTACTGTTCATTTACAACAATATTTCAAATTTATACATTACGTATACGTATATTCGATTGGTTCTTAATATGTTGGTTACCGTGTTATCACGAAAAAGTAGTACATTATATTGTTCCAGAGTGCTCTAATGTCTAATTTAATAGTCTTACTGGAAATTTATATCCATATGAATATTTGTGGATATATTATTTAAATTTGAATTACACTTATGAAAAAATAGTATATTAAAAATATAATTTAATATAGGAAATTCATAATACATAGGAAATAGAAAGAAAAAATTATATCATACATTCAACCAATTATATTCGATATATGGATCTATTTATTTTTAATTTGGTATCACTGTACAACGACGGTTAGAATTAGCGGGAAGCGAGTATAAAATATACGAATATAAAAAATTAAGTTTGGACGTGTAAGTAACGCTAATTTAAGGCTATTCACCACTTTTCACTCTTAACGTATATAACTTTAACAAAAGATATTTAGCAGCAAAATATGAACTGTAAGTGCCATAAGGAAATAATGTCCTTACTATTGCATCGATATATAAGCTTTCGTATAAGTTTATAGGTTATAATGTATAAGCTTATAGGTTATAAACTTTTTACACATAACAAAAATATTTATATGTAGTAAAAATGGTTAAATGGTCACATTTGATAAAAACAAGAAACTATATATTGGTGATACATAATTCGATTTAAAAAATTATTTTTGTTTAAGATTGTTCATCGCTCCTGCTTTTAATTGATAGTTTATGTCAACAATGAGAACAGACAATTCTTGATTGATTTTGATGAACAAGGTCACATTTTAAAGTCGAAAGTTTAAGACCCTACTTTTTCGAACTTTTGAAAAAGTTTCTTTTTTCTTTTTTCTAAATAAATAGCTAATGCTCAGATTTTCTGAATTATTACCAAACATAAAGTCATACATTTGAAAATGTTTGAATAGAGAGAAGTTTACTCTTTGGACAGATGATTCTATGACAAAAATAAGGAAATTCATGTCCATTGTCACAGAGATTGTAATGCACGAGAAACTTATAATAATTTTGATTTAAAATTTCAATACTTAAAAATTTTCGTACCGGAGTAGTTGACTAAGAACTCAATGTTTTTCTAAAATTTAACAATTTTTCAGAATCCAAGATCCATTGGAATGAATGGTTGAATTCGTATTTTCTTATTTTTATCATAAAATCCATTTGTCGAAAGCTCATTAAAATACATGAATGATTTAACATTAATTTGTCCTTGTGAACAATCGCAATTTCTTGCGTTTGAAATGGATCAGAAAATCTGAACATAGGTTCACACACACACACAAGTAATCAGGCAATTGTTTACTTCACGAAACAAACATCTCTCAAAATTTGAAAATCAGTAATGGGGATAGAAGCTTCTTCTCTTTTGTCGCGAAGTTCAAGGGGCGCCACTATACACAAGATCTTTTTTTTACAGGAGAACTGTTGGTAACATCGTTATGGTAACAGTGTACAGGCGTAATTCTTGACAGATTTTGATAAATGTCTCATTTTAAAAATAAAGATTTAAACGAGAATATAGCTTTTCCGAATCTTTGAAAAAGCTTTATTTTTATGTATAAACTATTCTCAAAAAAACATTATTATTTGATACGATTTTTTTCTTTTTTTTCTCTTTGTTTTTTTTTTTAAGAAAAAGCTCTTTCAAAAATTGGTAAAAGTTATATTCTCTCTCAAATCTTCATCTTCAAAATTAGACTTTCTTTGTTGAAATCGGTCAAGAATTACGATTGTACTCAATATTGACATAAATTATTATAAAATCAAAAATGATGAACAGCCATAATGAGAATAAATTTTAAGGTTATTTTTGCTTTATATATAAATATATATATATGAATCACAATTTGAATATAGCTTTAATAATATAACTTCTTTTTAATGCTTCTAAAGCAAACAGGAAATGAGCATAAAATAAGTGAATATAAAAAATGAAATTAGGATAAAATTTGTAGGGCAAATAATTAATTCTAGCATAATGTAAATAATTTTACATATAATATCATTTTTTTCTAAATTGACTAATGAACTATATATAACAATTATAATTTGAATACAGCTTTACTAATATTACCTTTTTTTAGTTCTTCTAAAGCTTCACGATATTGGGAAAGACTATAAACTTTAATACCTAATTTATCATAATCCAAATATTGATCTGCCATAGCTTCCAAAAGACATAATGATCTAGGAAACGTGTGAGGATTTATATTTACACCCACAATACTCAGTTCCTTTTTGAATATCTATAAGAGTTATTAATAATTAGCACGATTTAAAAAAACAAATTAGATAATTATATATATAAATAATTCTCTTACTTTATATGGTTCGATGGACATTTTTGCTTTAGGATTAGCTACACCAAAAATGCAGAGACAACCACCAGGTTTTAACAATTGTATAGCTGTTTCCATAGCAGGACCAGAACCACTACAGTCTATTATTAAATCAAACTCATCATTTTTAAGTTGATTAGGTTCTTTTAGCTTGTAGTTTAAATCTGAAAATATTTCAATAGTTAAGTTATAATAGATATAGCTTTTGAAATTAACAATGATATAATTAATTATATTTACCAAGTTTTGAAGCTATCTTTCTTCTTTTTTCTTGAAGTTCACTAATTGTTACTGTATTTCGTAATCCACGTAGATGTAATAAACAAGACCAAAAAAGACCAATGATACCTGCGCCAATAATCAGTACTTGATGTCCTACATGTATTGTACCAATTCTTTTCAAACCATGGGCCAAACAAGATAATGGTTCTGTAAGTGCAGCCTGATGCATTTGGACTTTATCGGGTATTAAGTGTATCTTAAAATCATCATTATTCAATGTGCATAAATCAACATGAATATATAAATAGAATATACAGATTTAATATAAATATCATTATTGTTGTATATAAAAGTACCTGAGATTCTGGAACAAGAACATGGGTCGCCCAACCACCATTTCTATAAATACCAATAGTGTTTCTTAATCCGCCATATTGACAATAATGATAATTTCCAACATGACAATCGTTACACTTGTGACACCCACTGTTAGGATCTACCGTAACTCTTTGACCAATTTTAAAATTAGTCACTTCATTTCCAATTTCATCGATTGTACCACAAAATTCATGTCCAAGAACAAAAGGACCATCATTTTTGCATGTAAATGCACCCTGTAAGATTATTTTTTTTTTAAATAAAATTATTAAGTAAAATATGAATTAGCATGTAATCATATGATATAAAATTAAACATTGTGTCAATTCAGTCACATTGTTGCGAAATATTTCTTAATTTATATATTTTTGTCATCTTAACATTTCGTAATGATTTCTGTTATAACTTTTTTTCACAATAACGATAAGAACGTAATTTTATTTTCAACGATATGAATAAAATGATATTAATTGAAAGTAAAAAAAAAAAAAATAAGAGAAAAGAATGTAACGCGTTTATCGTAAAAAAATAAGAATTCGATTTATTGCTTGCAATTTTGAACATATGGTTGAAGAAAAATGTTCCATAAAAGTTTTTCTCAAAAAGAAAATAAATAACACGTCCAGAGCGCATGTTCAGTGTGATAAATATAATTCAATCGTTTTTATATTTAAACTTTATAATCGAATGAAGCAATTAATTCAATTATAATTGAAGAAAATTAACTCGCGTCACGAGAGAGAGAGAGAGAGAGAGAGAGAGAGAGAGAGAGAGAGAGAGGGAGCTCTCGTGAAAATTGATAACAATGGTAAGGACGATATAAAAATAAATGACATACTTCCAAGATATGCAAATCCGTTCCACAAATTCCTGAGTATGCGACTTTTATTCGAACTTCGTCGGATTTTGGTATCGGAATTGAAGTTTTTTTTAAAGTAAGCGTTTTGCTTAATGGATCGAAGGATAGACACTCCATATCTATCTCTGTTTCACGAATGTAATGTAACACTCTGTTGCACGTTCAAGAGTAAAAATCCAACTAAAAACAGGCTTAGGTTTCGTCCGTCGGCTGCTTTATAAATCGTTTGCATGGAAATTTTGTAATTCTTTGTTGTTAATTTATAGGGGTCATATGACGATATTAATCAGTGAACTTAGTGACGAAACATATGTTGCATTCCCGATTGGTCAATGATAAGCCATGATAGCTTTGAACAAATATGTTCTTAATGTGTCACGTTTTTAGTACGAGAGTTTTAACATTCATTTAGAAGTATAACATTAGATGAAATTCATTCTGAAAATATGAATAAATAATTTTGTTGATTGACGTATAATAAGATAAGTGACCATTGTATTTTTTTTATATTTTACTTTTTTTATGTATTTCAGATTGAATATTAGATAAAAAAAAAAAAAAAAAAATAAACTGAGAGAAAAAAATCAACACATTCTAGATAAAAGATATAATAATACTGGACAGTTATATAATACTTTTAGTTATATAATATATAATACTTTCAAAGGTTATTCTCCAAGTTTACGACTTGCTTTTTTGAAAAATGAAAAATGATCGACTTAGATACTTTTCACGGTATTCGTGGTATATATTTTACCAACAATCGACTTCGTTAACCGAAATTCCTATGGAACACACCATGACATCGACACATTCAACGGAACAGTATAATTCGTGGAAACGTTACTCTAACATCTGCTCGAACGCAGGTAATTCTGGCAGAACTTTTATTATGAAACTAGTCTAACAAAAAAAAAAAAAAGAAAAGAAAAAAAAGGTAAAAAAATAAATTATCTGCTCTATCAATGATACGAAAGACCAGCTTACGTAAGTTAATACGCCTACCCGTGATTTGTAGTATAATAGAATTATGTTTACTTAACGATCATAATAGATCTCATTGTAGTATTATCACGTATTTACTTCTTCTCTCGCAAAAATTAATGCGTCTCGAATGGAAGACATAAATGGATGTGCCCTTGAATTCTATACGTTACTCTCAAAATTATTACATTTCTTAAAGATATCATCATATCTGTGACAAATTGTAAGAGACGATGACTTTTTAGTTTACTATTTGTCCTCGTCAATTCTTTATTATATCTCGTAGGAATGTAAATATGTTTGCAAATAAAGAAAGAAAAAAAGAAAACGAAAAAGAAAAAAAAAAAGAAAAGAAGAAAAGCAAGAATGAAAGAAAGAAGGAAAAAGAATTATCAAAAGATATCAGAAGAAATTGGGAAAAATCTTTAAAAATATTTCTTCAATGAACTAACCGATAGATTTGATTTTGGATTGTATAGATCCAAACGACATATTGTTTTTTCTTTGTCTTCTTATTTTTTTTTCTTTTCTTTGTCTTTCGCTCCCCTAGGTCTTCCCTCCCCCTCCTATCCCCCTTCTCACGAACCTCCCGCCCTCCCCTCCCATCATCACCACCATCCCAGCCTCAAGTCCGCCACGATTTCCTCCTTTCATCGAGCCGCGACAAATACCTACCTATACGAGGAAAATTCATTCATGCCCCGGACTCCGGGATGAACGAGAGCGTTCTTCGATTCACGAGAAATTTCGGGTCAACGGGACAGAGTTGCCGGGATAGAAGCTAGCTGCACCAGGAACCGGAAATGAGGTCGAGAATGACGTCATCGCGTTCAGTGCCGTTCATTCAACCCCCGGGGATAAAGTAGGTCAGCGGGCCGACTTACCCCTTCAACCCCTATTAAACCATGGAAACGATTCTCTGCTCCAGAAAACGCACGCACGGTTCTCTCCTCCACCCTACCCCCTTCTTTCTCTCTCTCTCTCTTTCTCTCTCTACCTCCTCTTCCCCCTCCTCCTCTACCACCCCAGACCAACCCTCCTTTGGCCGCTCACCACCAACACCCTCTACGTCGACTCTCGTCGATTCACGCGTCGCTCGATGAACGAGGAGAGTTTCTCAATGCACTTTTTATCCGATCATAACTCTTTCTCTTTCTCTCTCTCTCTCTCTCTCTCTCTTTCTCTCTCTCTTTCTTTTTCTATCTTTCTCTCTATCCTTCTTTTTCATTCCTTCTTGAGGAACGGCAAACCAGAATGAAATATGATGTATATATGTATTTCAAATTAATCTGATATAACTCGTCGAGATATATGTACACATATATATATATATATATATATATACACACACAAATATGTATATGTATACAGATAGATAGATATATAGACATCATGAATATTTATTGATGTCACAGTATTGAGCCTGATTTGAGAGTCGTCGAAACGGTGACGTCACGATTCGGATAAATCAAATATTTTCAGAATAACAAGAAAGGCAAGAGAATCATGATATTATATAGTATATGTATATCCAATTTGTCTATGTTCGATAATTCAAACGCAAAAATCTAAGCTTTACAGATTTCTTTTTTCTATTTAGAGAAAAATTAACGAATGACTTTATAGTTTTATCAATCGATGATTTAATATCTTTACTATCATTGTACAATTGTCTTCTTTAATTTCCGCAAGTTTGATATTTCCTTCTTTTCTTTTTCTTTTTTAAATCTCTCCCAAGTGAACGGCACTTCAACTAACGTTCTTTTATTCGTTCTTTTTTTCATTTCGCACAACAACATTGTCGTTTTTATCGACGTCGCGATTAAAAAAAAAAGATTTATTTCTGACAGGTTAAAGTATCGTTAAAACGTTGTTCCTTCGTAATACTGAAAAAAAAAAATTACTAAAAAAAAAAAAAAATGAAAAAAAGAAAAAGAAGGAAGAAAGAAATAAGCGTGAAATTAATTTCGAAACGAAGTGATCGAAACTTTTTTTTTATATAGGTATAAAAAAAACTTATTGAAGAATTTTAAGATTTCTTTGAATTGTATAATGAAAAGTTAAATAATAGTCTTTATTTAAGTATGAATATATATATATATATATATATATATATATATATATCTAATTCTATTTGTTAGATTACGAATTGGTCAGAGCTATAAATGCCAGCAGATGTTCTTGATGACGATGGTAGCTAACAAGCAGACAGGAAGTTGCCGACCGTTTAACCATGGATTAGTCAGCACAACCAACGTAGGCAGGTGTACATTTTACATCCGGAAATGACTCGGTCAGCGAGTCTCTTCATGAGATATATTCGGAACTCTACCCCTTTTGTCCACCTACGCTTTGTAATGTCGGTATACATCTCGGATAGTAAGTATTCGGGAACTGATCATGTTTCCAAGGCGTAAGTAAACGTGTCCGTATGTACGTGTGTGTGTGTGTGTGTGTGTACATGTATACATAATATGTAAGAAAAAAAATATATATATACAAATATATATGTATATGTAAGAGAAGTAAGGCAATGATACAATTTCATTCAATAATGGACTATATTCGACTACGTCCATGGACATATATATATTTGGTGTGGTGTGGTGGTAGTGATGATGCTGGTGGTAGGTATGTGTGTGTATATATATATATATATATGTATGTATGTGTGTATAGATGTGTAGATGTGTTAGATGGGTAGGATAGAAAGAAGATTTAAAGCGTCCATATTTGTAAGCAAGGCAGGCTCTTTTCTTCGACCTGCTTTGTGAAGTTCTCTTTAGACCGGAAGTTCGTGATCTTCCTGTCTGGACTTCCTATCTAACAAAGAAAAGGGTAGAAAAAGGACTTGAACAAATAATGCGACTAATGTCACAAATTTAACCGTTAAATTTGATAATAGAAATGGAAACAAAATAAATTGATTGTCTCTAATTTAT
>NC_140812.1:8527500-8580000 GCF_050613455.1 Vespa mandarinia | reverse complement strand
TCTTTCTCGACAACGAGAGAAAGCAATTTCAACGTTACCGCACACGTCCGATGATTTACCTGCGGCAAAATGCATGCCGTAAACGCTTTCAATTGCAGGATGCTTCGAGTGTGCGTGGGTCTCCATTATACCCTACTCGTATCTCATGTTGACAACCAACCGTGACATCTGATTTAATTAAATGGTTTGTCCAAGTAATATACTCAAGAGAAAATGAGAAACACATATACATATGTATGTAGATCCAATCTTACGACCTTCCATTCTCTTTATCAACGGACCAACACTGTAATCCGTATGTTCGAATTATATAAACCGCTTGTTTTCTTTTCTTTTCTTTTCTTTTCTTTTTTTTTTCTTTTATATTTTTTTTTCTTCCTTTAATTTTTTCTTATTCCTTTGATTTGTTATATATTTTTTTTTATTCTTACTACTCCGCGTCGTTCCCCATCCCCTTCTCTTTACTTCTTAGTTCTTCACGATTATGCAACGTAACAATGATGATAACGAATATATTTACGTAAGTTGGATATGTTCCAGATGAAAAGAGTTAAAACTCGTTAGAAAACAAATGTATATACATACTAGAATACGTTAAAAAAAAAAAAAAAAAAAAAAAAAGAAAAAGAAATAAAAGAGGTACAAGTTTTTTGGTGGAAAATAAAAATGAAAAAGAAATGAAAGAAAGAATAATAAAAAAAAAAGGAAAAGGAAAAGGAGAGAGAGAGAGAGAAAGAGAGAGAGAGAGAGAGAGAGAGAGAGAGAGAGAGAGAAAGAGAGAGAGAGAGAGAGAGAGAGAGAGAGAGAGAGAGAGAGAAAGAGAAAAGGCCATTCCTTAGGCGGACTCCTGTAATTACCAAGCAATGTTGTTGCCAGAGGCACGTAAAGAGAAAGAGGGAAATAAAAGGGTGGCGATAAATTCCCAGCGGCGAAGAATAAACGTCGAGGTTGAGAGTTGGAGTTCCTACCTTCTTCGTCTCTCTTTCTCTCTCTCTTTCTCTCTTTTTTTTCTCTCTTTCTCTCTCTCTCTCTCTCTCTCTCTATCTCTTTTTTCTCTTTCTCTTTCTGTCAATAACTTTCTTTTTCTCTCTCTCTCTCTCTCTCTGTCTACCATGCATTCTAACTTCTTCGTAATTTCCCTTCTTTATAAGACTGCAGAATAGTTAGATATAGATAGATACATTTATTGATATTTATTGCAGTGTTAAACGAGATCTACATAATGAATGTTAATCTCGTTTGTGTGTTGAATTATTAAAGAAAAAAAAAATAAAAAGAAAAAAAGAAAATATATATATATATATGTATATATATTATACGATGATACTTACTGTGAGATCCATAATATAAAAATAAAATTTAAAAGTTCGTAAGAGTAGGGAAGAAATAAGGGTTGTGGAAAAGGTGAAAAGTAGAAGAAAAGTTTTGCAGGAGGAAATAAATTTTATTTATATTATTTTGAGACTTTAGAATTTCAATTATTTACAGAGAAGGGAGCGAGAAGGGGGAGGGGGCAAGAAAGAGAAAATATGAATGAACGGGCTCCATCTTGGGATTCATTTTTTAAGTAACATGTACCTCTTCCGTATCGTAAATTTTCCTTCTAGCATTTCGTTTGGAATTTTACGTAAGCACGCAGCTTCCACCGTCGACTCTTCGTCTTTACGAGGAATTCTATTTATTGCTAAATGCATACATACATGGGATAGATGTATACATACGTATGTATGTACGTAGGTACGTATACGTACATGGATATATATATATATATATATATGTACATACACAGGAAATTCAAGAAACCTTCGAAATAGAGTCGGTCAACCATTCGACCGTGTTACCAACCAATATCGAAGAGCAATTTTCAATTTCTGGTTAAGTAAGAGAAAATAAGATGTAATGGATGCACCGATGCGAACTTGTATGTAAGAAGTTTTATAGGTCGAGTTAGACAGCTACTCAAGAAATATGTTGACATTTAAACACCTACCCTTATACATACATATATATATATATATTTTATAAGAAAAAAGATTAGAATAATTTTTTGTATATTTTTAGATCATTACTAGATATATTTCAAAATATGGTTAATGTTACGTTTATCATGTCCATTATCATTAATAATAATTTCTTCTCAATTTATTTACAATTTCCTTGCAAAAGTATTAAATATTTTTTATTATCATCATCTAGATTACATAATTTTACACGTTTTTAATATTTTTTATTGAAAATTTAATAGAATACATTCATATATATATATAGGTAACTTTCAAGGTCTAAAAAATACTGTAGAAATTGAATAAAAAAAAAATGGAATAACAAAATAATACTTGATAGATCGTATGAAGGATTCAAAATATTTAATAAAAAAAAAATGTATAAAAACTAAACACTAAATATATTTTTACGTGTCGTTGCGCGACACATACATGCGTCGAAATGCATAGTTATATATCTATAAAGAAAGAAAAAATAAAAATAGAAAAAAACGAAAAAAAAAGAAAAAAAAAACAAAAAGAAAAAAGAAAAAAAGAAAGAACGAACAAAAATTTTTTCCAATTAACTATAACCAAAACAATCGAACAATGAAACAAAATCTATTCCGTAGGCTCAATTCCAGCAGATATCAATAATATCGGCGCTTGTCCACGCATGTATCCGAGGGACGTTTCTGGCCTAGCAACCGATTCGAAATTAAACCGCGCCGTTAATGCGACGAGAAGGGCTGGGATAGATGAGGGATGCGGGGAGGGATAGGGGAGTGAGAGAGTGAGGGAGAAAGGGTGAGGAGAGGAGGGAGAGAAGGGGACGAGAAGAAGGAGTAGAGAATGCACAGCAACAGCATCCCTTCTGCGATACCACGTTTGTGGGGAGACGCGCGCCGGTGCGAAGACGGAGATCTTTGAAGGAGGGTGGGTAGTACTGGAGAATGGCCGGATAATGGTGAGCAAGAGAGAGACAGAGGAAGAGAAAGATGAATAGAGGGAAAGAGAGAGATAGAGAAAGAGAGAGAGAGAGAGAGAGAGAGAGAGAGAGAGAGAGATACGTGAACGGAAAGCGGAAGCAACGGAGCCGCTCAATGAAAGAGCTCTACCCCTGCAACGGATGCGAATGGGCTGGCGTCCCATTGAAGGTACCTTGGATATTCGCATTGCGTATGCGCAGGGTTGACATGTTTCTCTTTATTGAGCAAAAGCCTTTCTCTCTCTCTCTCTCTCTCTCTCTCTCACTCTCTCACTCTCTCTCTCTTTCTATCTCTGTCTCTGTCTCTGTTTCTCTGCACTATTCTACTACATCATTTTTCCTTTAGCTATTCTCCTCTCTACCACGAAAAAACATCTTCACCAGAAAAGATTCATATATATATATATATATATATAGAAAGAAAGAGAAAGAGAGAGAGAAATGTTTTGTACGTATATACATGTTTTGTACATAGAGAAACTTGTTCTTCTCTTTATATGTAATCGTATACCTCTAATCTCTTACGTAAGCAGAAAAACAAGAGGACGCACTCATCTTCGATATTAAATCTGTAATGTAATACGTATGGATAAACGGACAACCGACATGCGTTATAAATTTCTTTCCAACTTTATCTGATAAAGGTTTAGATCCACAATGAGTGTTGATCGTATTTATTTAAGATCCGTTAGAATTTCGATCGAATTATATTTTACTTGCCAATTAGTATTAGTATAACAATCTGAGGATGTATCTCAGCGTTGACGAAAAAAAAAAAAAAGAAAAAGAAAAATAATTTAGTGAATCGTGTGAAGTTAAGTTCTCATCCCCTCTCTCTCTCTCTCTCTCTCTCTCTCTCTCTCTCTCTCTTTCTGATGTAACTAATTAGTCACTAATTACTAACACTCCCAGACCCTGCCATATCTCTTACTCTCTTAATTTCTTTCTCTCTCTCTCTCTCTCTCTCTCTCTCTCTCTCTCTTTCTCTCTCTTTCTCTCTCTCTCTTTCTCTTTTTCTCTCTCTTTCTCGATACTTTTTCTCTTTTCTCTCTTATGATAGTTACTATATATCCGAATAGCCAAAGAAAAAGAAGAAAAGGGCGGCTTAATGAACGAAACCTTTGACGAGCCGTGGGCGTACTTCCGTTTTAACTTAAGCCACTCGGTCTCCCGCTGGTAGTAGACGCCCCCCACCTTCCCTTCCCCTTCTGCCGCCCCCGCTAAACCCTCCCGCCCCACGTTCCCTCGTCCCCTTGCTATTTCGGCCGACTTACGTAATGATCGAGGCACTCGTGATAACGAACGGAATCAATTTACGAAAAAAAAAAAGATTACTTTTTATGTCTCTTTGAGCTTTCGTGATATGATTGAACTTAAAGCCTTATTCTTTTGGATAGTTCTTTTTAATATTCGACAAAAGTCCGATAAAATTTTGTTGAATTTAATGAGAAATTAATAATTAGATTATAAAGTATCGTATCTTGTATGAAGTCAATAATTAATTAATGTCACTAAAATTATATCGAATCGAATGATATTAATTAATTGTATTTAATTTCATCGATGAGTCCAATCGAATTTCATTAATTAATTGAAACTGATCTAAACTGAACGTCACATATCGAAACTGAATTTCATTAATTCAATAGAATAGAATTTCTTAGATGAATTAATAACAAATTCAGTTTCGTTTGTAAATGGTATTTAACTGTATGTACATTCGTAAATTTTATTAAAATTTTATATGTAAATTTTATTCGTTAATCTCGTTCACGAATTGAACTAAATATCATTTATGAATTACTCATCAAATTTCTTCATTCATAAATTCAATTGAACTTCATTCATTAAATTAAACGTTTGACTACGTTTGCAAAATGACTCGTATCACGTTTAAAAATGAACTTCGTTTGCGAATCGATTGAGTTTTTATCTGTGAATTAAAATTTTAAAAGTTTCGTTTAAAAATAGAATCGCATCTCGTCGAGAAGATTCAATGAAATTAGATTTCATTCTTATTCGAAAAATTTGATTCAATTCAGAAAAATGTAGTCTCGTCGAAGTTAGTGGGAAAAAAAAAGAGAGAGAGAGAGAGAGAAAAAAAAAAGAAAAAAGAAAAGGAGAGAAAAAAGAAAGAAGAAAAATATATTAATATTTAATTATCTCATTTGTGTTTGAACGATATTAACACGTTAACTTCAACTAAAATTGTTTACACAGGGAATGAACGATAAGAATAACAATGAATATACATAACATAGCGACGAGGTTGGTAGTCACGTAGGGTTAATCGGCACGTCGATACGACAAAATGCAGGAAGAGACCGATCGTCTCGTCCCATGACATTTCCCGTAGACATTTCTTTTCAACTCTCTGGCGTGCTATTCGTTACAGAAGAAACACGTGCTCCTTCATATAGTATTTTTCTATTTCCTTTTGCGCAAATCGCCGACGCGTGATTCCCGTCTCACGTTACGCCTAAAAAGAGTTTAAAGCGTATTACGGATCCGTAAGTTTCTCATACGCGTAACAAATTTCTAATCTAGATCTCGTTCCAAGGTATTATCTTCGAATATCCTTTCTCACGTTCATTAATCCGCGTTATAGTTTTCTCCAATAAATTAACTAACTTTTGGTCTATCCATTACATTAATTATATTCGTAATACATCTCGTAACTTCCTCGTTGTAAACGAAATTTGGATTAACGTTGAACTCCTAAAGTCGATCAACCAGTTTAAATTTTCCTTAACTTTATCCTGATATAAAGTGGACATTTGTTAGTGAGCTGTTGTTAAGTACCTGGTCGTAAGATATATGAAGTAATAACGTCATTTTTTAAATGTTTCTAAACGACCAATAAAAAAAAAAAAGTAAAGAAAAATAAAAAAAGCAAAAATAATGAGAAAAATTATCTTCGTCGGGTATGATCTGAAGAGAGAAAGAGAGAGAAAAAGAGAGAGAGAGAAAGAGAGAGACCATAAAAATTTCACATTAAACAAACAACGGTATCTTAGAGGAACTATGACCCTTAGCAATCGTGGTCGTGAGAACGAACTAAATAGAAATACATATGGTAGCAAAAGCGGAAATAATGCATTTCGGTTTTCAAAGGTAAAAGAAGAGAATCACAAGACATGAAAAGTAGCAGCAGCCCATCATTCGAAAGGTGACCTCTCCGGTCATGGTTCCTCTTTATAAGATCCCATCGTATTCTTCCTTCCATCCTGACCTTCATAGAAATCTTTTGTTTAGCTACTACACATCCGCTTTTTCTTCCTTCCTTTTTCTTGGGTTCCTGGGTCTCTCTTTCTCTCTCTCTCTCTCTCTCTCTCTTCCTGTTCCACTAACCGAAGGCACTTCTTTCGAAGTACAATGAAAGTATGTACATATGTATGTAGAAATGACCGACGATCCAATATCAAACTATGTATGTACGAGCAGTTAACGATAATGGAATCTTATTTGGGATGTTGATTCTAGATATTTTTCAACAAGTGTAAAAATTTATCTCTCTCTAAGACACGATCAATGAAAACGTCTTCTTTCGTTTCTATAGATATATATATATATATATATATATATATATATATATATATTCACGTATATATGTATATATGCTTAGAGATATATACGAACGGGAAGTCGATGACGTAAATAATTAACGTCCAAAATTACTCAACGCCTAACGGATTATTTTTGCAAAGATTCCCGGCCGTTCAACGGCCACGCGCGTTCTCTAACATTAACTCGCGTTTACGTTTGTTTGATGTAATACCAAACAACCCACGCCAGTTCCATTCGCATTGGAAATCCCGAATATTCGTTAAAAGATTTTCCACAACCCTCCGGACGATTTTCGAGTTATATATAATCTGTCTTAAGAGAAGTGAAAAAGAAAAAACAAAGGAAAGAGAAAGATAACGAATGAGGGAGATTATTTTTCCATTAATTTTATACGAACGATTTGAAAAATGAGAATCATTTTAATGATACGAGGGATATACAGGACGATTCAATAATACTTTACGAACTGTCTCTCTCTCTCTCTCTCTCTCTCTCTCTCTTTCTTTCTCTTTTTCTTTCTTCTTTTCTGAAAAATTACGAAAAAGTGAAATTAAAGAGAAATATGAGAATTATTTGTTATCTACGGGTACTTGGAACTTTGAGATTCTTACAAATTCCTTTTTTTTCTCCTCCCCTTTCGTTATTAGTTTTTAATGAACGGAAAAAGAAGAAATAAAAAAATTACAAAAAAAAAAAAATATTATATACACCTTATAATAATAACAATGTTATGTATGTTAGATGACTCACATAATACACGTGTATACATTCTTATAGCTAGCCAAGACCATTCTTGGTTCGTTCTGTTGTTCATTGGAGCCATCAAAGGCGCTTCCATTTACAGTCCGAAACTACGTGGGCGATCTTCTTCCTGCCAAGCTTTCAACAAGCGTTTCGCCAGCTCGCATTCCGAGGTGTTCCTAGCCCGATTAATTCTCGGGAATTTTGCATCGACTAAACGAAAGAAAATCGAGGACGTTTGAGGTTTCTCCTTCGATTTGAAACCGGATACATTAACCTATTAGTAAACGTTGCGCGAGCTACCATTGATGATTACGTATCGTATTATTATTTGTCTGTAAAAGTGAATTTATCTTTCCCTCTCTCAAAATTGTTTCCGACGAGTCAGCTGTTTCTTTTTTTCTTTTCTTTTATTTTTTCTTTCTTTTTTGCTTTTTTTTTCTAAAATTCACTCATTCCATCGGAAATTACTGTAATTTAAGGATAATTCAAATTTTATGATGATCAAGAAGAACGAAATATGATGAATAAAATATGATGAGAATGAAAATTTGTTGGATATTTTTAAAATAAGAAGATATTGTTTTGTAAATTGTCGTTTTTGTAATTTTTGTTTTGTTAAAAAGCAAAAATTGTTAAAAAAATTTATGTGATGATCAAAGAAAATCTTTTTTTTTTTTTCAGACTCATCTTCACGAAAAATTAGATTGATATTAGGCTGATAAGTTAGGCTTTTGTTCCCACACTATCCTCGGTTAATATCGTATAACGGTATGTAACTTTGAATTTACGCGCTTATAATTGGTATTATATAATATGAATGTACTAATATTATATTACGTTACTACTTGTTAATATACATTTACATTAATATAATATAATTATTATATGCTACTATTAATAATATGATCACTTGTTATTACAATTAAAATCGTTATATAATAATACAATGTATAATAATATTATAATAATTATATTTGTATTGTTTAATTCAGTTTAATTGTTACTTAATAATTCAAGTTTTAAATATCATAATTTATAAAAAATGAGAAAAAATTGAGTCATAGAGGTTTGATTTCTATTCAAAAAAAAAAAAACAAAAAAAATTAAGAAATTAAAAAAAGGATAAAATATATTTAATCATACAAATATCAAAAATGAAAATTCTCAAAAGAGTAACTATTCGTGTGCAACGAAACGAAAGATCTTCGAGAGATAAGAAAAGATCCATAAAGATCGTAAAAGATGAAAAGTCGGGTGTTCTGTTTGACCGGAAACGGATATGACGTAGTATTAGAAACTGCTCGTTCAAGAACAGTCTCGAGGGAAGAAGAAAAGAAAAAAAGAAAAAAGAAAAAAAAATAACAGAAAATAGGTACATGAATTTGTAAAGTTGAACATTCGTCAACAACGACTATCGAGAACAAGACGACGTTTTTATCGTGTAAAAATAGAATAATAAAACGGGGTCGGCAAACTTTCTTTCTAACGAAAACGATAGCAATCATGTTGTTAAAACGCTTTTCGCGTTGAGCTTTCGAGCTTTCGCAACGTATGCTAGTATGTAAGCTGTTCGCTCGACGTATCGTCGAAGGACGTTTAAACTTCGTACTCGACCGGAAACGGAAATGACGTAAAGGACCGATCGGTTAACAACGTAGTAGAAAAAGCGTTGCAATATCGCGCTCCAACCGGAAGTAGCTTGATGCCGGATGTTTTCCAGCTCTAGCACGGAAAAATAATTATTCGATCCGACGACACGATTTTGTAGATCTCTTATTGGTATTCTAGATAAATGTTTTAATCATTATATTATTTAATATTCTAGTTTTATTTATCGATGATCAAAAATATATAAAAAGAGAGAGAGAGAGAGAGAGAGAGAGAGAGAGAGAGGAAATATGAATGATTATTTTATTAATAATAATTATTTCAGTTATTAATCATTTATTATTATTATTATTACTCGTGCTCTTTGATAGATGATCAAAGGTATCTATATTTATGTATATATATATATATATATAAAATTAATTGGCTATAATTTAATTTAATAGTTATATTTCCAATATTAATCATTAATTTTTCTTTGTTCTTAAATTTTAACTATTTATTATTGATATTCGAGATTATATTATATCAATGATAAAAAAAATTCATCAATTATAACTTCATTGATAATCATTTTAATTGATCAATTTCTTCTTATAGAAAATATAAGAAGAACATAGAAAATATATAAAGATATTTAGAAAAATAAAAAAAAAATATATATATATATATATATGATTGATCTCCCGAAAAAAAATATATCGGATGATCAAAAATACTTCATTCTTTCTTTCGTTTTATCATCGTTATCATATATAATTAATTTATCATTTAACTTTATATATCAAAGCCAACATCCGTTTACAATCACAAAATTGCACTTTCATCGTGATCTCATTTCCTTTGTGATTATAGTAAGAGCCATCCAAGGCAGCCTCTTGTCCCGAGCGGATGAATGAGACTTATTTATTTATGCGCGTTCAATCGTGCCAACCAGTGACGATCGATCGATCCTCGTACGTACGCACTCCACCGGTATTTCATTCAGAAGAGCTTCTTGATATCAGTTACTAGTATTTTATATTAGCATAGAATGAGTAATATATATATATATATATATATATATATATATTATTTACAAATCAAGTGGTTGGACGAGTTCATTTGGACGAGTCAATGATCAAGGTCAATGATCCTGTCCTACGCAATAGTTCAACTACATAAACTTCAAAAGATTATATTATAACCTGAGGATTTTTTATCAAATTGAAAAACTATTATATCAACTCAAAGTAATTATTTCAATAGTTAAGATGCCGATTATCACGTAAACCTATGCACACTAACGATTTTTTACCGCATACTATTTTAATTGCAAATGACGGCTACTTTGTGTGTATAGATATGCAAAAAAAAAAAAAAGAAGAAAAGAAAGGAAAGAAAGAAAATGAAAAAAATAATGAAAACGAAAAACATTATAATCAGAAATAAAAAAGAAAAAATAAAAACCAAGAAAGAAGACCACTTTCGAGATTCATAACTTGAGAAAAAAAAAGTTACGAGTAAAAGAAAAGAAAGAATATTTACACGTGCACTTTATAGCTGACTCATCGGAATCATGCAAATTTCTCGTATATTAAACTTTCTAATAACTTCAATCAATTGTGAAATATTTTCTCTAGGACTATCTATGGACGGACAACCTCTTCATATAAACATATATATATATATATATATATATATATGTATATTTATATATATATATATGTATATATATATATGTATATATATATATATATGTATATATATATATGTATATTTATATATATATATATGTACATTTATATATATATATATATAAACTCATCGGAAGGATTAATATTACTTGTCATCGTATTAAAAATGTTTTTTTACAAACGAATCCACTCGCTATAAATGAACTTCTTTTTTTTTGTGAAATCAATATCTATGCTGACGATTGAAAAAAAAAAGAAAGAAAGAAAAGAAAGAAAAAAATACGACATGATATTATTCATGTTGTTATGAATTTTAAAAGAAGAATTTCAGTGATACGATAAAGATAACGAAAGAATGTCTTTGTTTTTCACGACGTCGCTCTCTTTCTCTCTCTCTTCCTCTCTCTCTCTCTCTCTCTTCCTCTCTCTCTCTCTCTCTCTCTCTCTCTCTTCCTCTCTCTTTCTTCCAAGAGAAAACGATATGATTTATGATGATCGCTTATGTATTTACATTACAATAATGTCGTCAGAGAAAAAAAAAGGAAAAAGAAAAAAAGAAAGAAAAAGTATATTCTTAGTTGAAAGCCATTGTAACGACGGATAGCATTGAAGAAGTTTTGCTAAGATTTGAATCTTTAAGCTCGACGGGGGTCCGAGATTTCTATGTTGAAAGCTCTAAACTGGTATAGGTGTGTAAGAATTTTCAATGAACGAGGCTTGAATTAAAATTTCTTGTTAGAAAAGTAGTCATGCACACGTACACGCACACACACACACACATACATATATCACATACACAACTATAAACAATAAATCACTTTTGATCGGGACACTTTTGATTAGATTGAATATAATTTACGAAATACTTTAACTTTTTCTAACTTTAATGAATTTACTTTTAACACGATTATTTATTACGTTTTTCTCGAGATGACACGAAATATAATATTACATAACTTCTTTCGAATAGTATTATTTACACGTTAAAATTTTTATATATATATATATGTATATATATTTATTGTTTTATATTATTTTATCAAAAAAAGAAAAAAAATAGTTAAAATAATTAACTGTTATTTCATGTATCCGAAATTTATAATAATTTTTTAATATATATTATACTCTCAATATATAGACAGTACAACAATTATATTGATATAAATAATACTATATAACTTTTACGTTATATAATTTTTATGTAGAAAGAAAAACAAATTTTTTTTTATGTGCGTATGTGTAGTAGTAGTATTTGTAGTAGTAGTAGTAGTTAGATTAATGGAATGAGGAAACAAAAAAATAATTTTTTTTTCTTCCTCTTTTCTTTCTTTTTTCCGACAAAATATCGTCTACACGTATATGCCTATATGTGATATATGTTTGTGTGAGAATTGATAGAGCAAGAGAGAGTGAGAGAGAGATGAAGAGATCGAGTAAAGCGACTTCTAATAATAGGAACCCTCTGGCTAAATTGATTTCAAGTGACCTCAGGGAGATGACGCTTTGTACAAGCTTTCGCTCTCGTGTACAGGAACGATATAAAATTACCGAGGTTCTTCGAACACCGTGGGCGTGTATATTATCTCTCTCTCTCTCACTCTCTCTCTCTCTCTCTCTTTCTCTTTTTCTTTCTTTCTAATTTTTTTTTCACTATTTTCTTTTTTCTTCTTTCTTATTCTTTTTGCAGTAGCATCAGACTGTCGTAAATGGCGTACTAGTTAAAACGTTTTCCACTTAAATACGTGTAGTAATAACATGTGTCCTTCTCTCTTTCTCTTTCTCTCTCTCTCTATCTATCTATCTATCTATCTATTTATCTATCTATCTATCTATCTATTTATCTATCTATCTATCTATCTATCTATATATCTATCTATCTATTTCTCAATAGAACGTGTCCTATACAATTATAAATAAAATCATGTTCATACGTGTTATTATGGGATTACGTACGAGTGTATCAATACGTGGGTATCATCCTCCTCCTGCTACTGACATTTTATACTTTCTTCTCTTCTCTTTTCTTTTCTTTTCTTTTCTTTTTTCGAATTTCGCGCGGGCGAGCCTCCCAAGTAATAGGTACTTACTTACTTGGTTGAAGGTGGAGGACATCCGGTAATCAAATTCAATGCGCATAAACCCATAAATAGTTTCGACCTTTTCATCATCAAAGTAAAGGAACTCTTTATGACCTATGAGAAAGAGAGAGAGAGAAAGAGAGAGAGAGAAAGAGAGAGAGAGAGAGAGAAAAAGAAAGAGAGAGAGAGAAAGAGAGAGAGAGAGAGAGAGAAAAAGAAAGAGAGAGAGAGAAAGAGAGAAATTAATATTTACCTATTTATCTATCGCGAATATATAGAGTCGTTTGTCTATTTTCAAATCTTTTTTTCTGCTTTCCGTTTTCTCTATTTTTTTTCTTTTTTTTTTTTCTTTTTTTTTTTATTTCAAACAAACACGGAAAAAAAAATAATATAACATTATTACAAAACATCATTTATTTTATGATTAAACGAAATCACTCGATTGTAATAAAATGAAATTTCGAGTATGTATTTAGTTAAATGGTACTCGTTATTATGGCTGATATAATGAATCGAACGAAAAAAAGAAAAAAGAAAAAAAAAAAGAAAAAAAAAAGAAAAAAGATAAATGAAAGAAGAGAAAGAAAGAAAGAAAGAGGGAAAAAAAGAAAACAAGACAAATATTTTTGTTCCCTGTTATTACTCATCACACTATCTATACTAACGTACATATACATACATATATACATACATAGATATATATATATATATACAACAAACACACACACACACACACCAATGTACGTCATTCTATGTTTTTATCCGAACAAAAAAAAAGATCTTTTGAATGATGTGAACAATGATTCGATTCGTGTAAAGAGGAAAATACAAGAGATAAAGATAGAAAGAGAGAAAGAAAGAGAGAGGGTGAGAGAGAGAGAGAGAGAGAGAGAGAGAACAAGAAGCATAGAGTGGTTTGCTGCGTGTATCGATTGGGGACGCGGTACGCCGACGAGACTAGCCTACATTCAACCCCCTTCCTTTTCACCCCCTTCTCACTCTCTCTCTCTCTCTCTCTCTCTCTCTCCCTCTTTCTCTCTCTCTCTTCATTCTCTCTCTGTATCTCTCTTTCTCTCATTCTCTATCGGCCGGCACTTGCTTTTCCTCTCTTTCTCTCTCTCTCTCTCTCTCTCTCTCTCTCTCTCTGGCAGCGTGAGAGAGCTACCACGGTTACCCTCTCCCACTCTACCAAACCTTGAGTCCTCATTCAACGTTTCCTCCTTTCAGCTTTTTCCTCCCACCGAGTCACCCCTTCGGCCCCAACTCTTCGACCACTACGCGCGCAGGGTCGAGCGGAATGGAAAAAGGAAAGAGAGAAGGAGAGAGTGAAAGAGTGAAAAAGAGAGAAAGAAAAAGAGAAAAAGAAAAAAGAGAGAGAGAGAGAGAGAATAAAAAAGGGAATCTCCGACGGTGTAGCAAGAGGGGATGAATTATCGAGCGAAAGGGTGGAGGTTAGTCCTTGCCTTTACGATCGAAACAGGAATCTCTTTTTCGATCTCCCTGGTGGTAGGACTTCCCTCAAGAACTGTTGTTACAAACGTTTTCGTCATCGTCGTCATCATCATCATGGGATTTACCTTTCTCGGTATATAAATAATATGTACACGGAATTAACTTTTTATGTCGTTTAAAATACGATAAATGCATTAAGTTCGTTCGATTAATAGAATTAATATCGTTAAAATTGTTTTTATTCATTTGTTCATTTATTTATTTATTTATCTATTTGTTTTATTATTTTTTCTTTTTGGGTTTTTTTCTCTCTTTTTTTCTTTTTTTTTTTTTTTTTTTTTTTATTTCAAAAACAACAGCTAAAGAGAGAAATTTAGTTTTGTTAGCTCGTAATATGTAATATATTTTATATTAAATATAATTATTTAATATTGTGTGAAACGATAGGATAAAAGGTAGTACCAATGTTCTGGGTAATCTTTCGATTACAATTTCTTTTTTTTCTTTCTATTTAATTTAATTCTCTTTTTTTTTCTTTTTTTTTTTTAATTAAAATAAGAGAAATAAAAGAGAAATTTATTTTCTTCATCAACGAAAGTACCTCAGTTTTAATGCGAATTAAAGGATACTATCACTTTCCTTTGAGAGTCACAATTATTCTTCGCGAACCACGAAATTTCATTCAATGTTTTCTACTTTCTTCTTTCTCGTATTTCTCTCTCTCTCTCTCTCTCTCTCTCTCTCTCTCTCTCTCTTTCTCTCTTTTCTCACATGAGCAACCCTGTCGTATTTGGAGAGACAAAAGTGGTGGTGAAGGAGGATTGAAAAGAGGAAGGAGAAGAAGTGGAAAAAGGACGGATTTCTCCCTGAGACGACCTAACATTTTAAAGATAAATGTCATCGGCTTCCTACTTCATAAAATACTTATCTCTATCTATTTCTCTCTCTTTCTCTCTCTCTCTCTCTCTCTCTCTCTTTCTCTAGAATTTTTCTTTCCACGAAGGACTAGAAAAATTCCGAAGAGCATCGGGTTCAATTATATTCATGTTTAATTTTGATCATTATACACTTTCAATTATCCATTCTAATCGATACGCAAATCCACTATTCTTTTATTAGTATTTTTTTTTGTCCATCTTCGATAGCTTCTACGATCTCAATAGATCATCAGAAAATTCTTATATACCTACATATGTACGTATATATATAAAATCATATATAGAAAATATGATATTATATTTTTCATGATCTTTACTAAATCTATTTATCTCATATTTATGATATGTCTACAGTATTTTCTATATAAAAAATTTGCACGCAAGGGTACAAATATTTCTTTTATAACACTCAAATAATCATTTGAAATATCATTTGATCGTTGTGTAAACTAAAAAAAGAGAGAAGATAAAAAAAAGGAGTGTAAAAAAGAAATTAAAAAAAAAAAAGAGAACAGAAGACACGACGTAAAAACAAATCGTCGATTTTATTTTTTTACAAAGGCATATAACATTCCCTTGCAAATTCATAGGTATAAGAAACAACAATAATAACAACAACAACAACGACTGTTTCATTGTTGCATGAATTAAAAAAGAAAAATGAAGAAGAAAGGAAAAAGGGGTAAGTCCATAGAAAAAAAAAGAAAAAAATAAAAGACAAAATAAAAAATTCTGTATGTAAACCATAAGAGGGTAGGATATTTAAACGAAGCTACGGCACACACGAAGAGTCCTCGTCGTTAGGTGGTAGCACACAGCGTACCTACTCGAAGGGGTGGCAAAAGCGAGGCCACGACACTGTATCGAAGGGGGGTTGCCTCGTATCCGTGTCACGAATGCGCGCGTCTGCACTCCACCTCGCGCCACCCTCCATGGCCACCACCGAAAGAGGTGAATGCAGTTGGCCGTCATTTTGCAATCCGTTCAGACGCCATTCAGAAGCGTCCTATGCAACTGGCAGGTTGCAACGCGCGAGTCACCATCTTCTCTACATGGTTATCTTCATCATCATTGCCATCGCTATTGTCATCGCCATCGTCATCGCCATCGACATCAACTTTGAAATATCGTCGATGATAATGTCAACTCCATTTATTCAATTTTTGATGTTCATCTTTCTCATGATCTACGTCGTAATAATCTCTCTACTCGTCCTTATTGCCATGGACAGGATTGGTTTAACCAAGTGATGATCGAAAAATTGAACACGTGGAGATAGAAAGGGAGAGAGAGAGAAAAAGAGAGAGAGAGAGAGAGAGAGAGATAAAGAAAGAAAGAGAGAGGAAAAAAGGTGTAAGGTACGAGATAAGGAATGAGTCATTCTTTTTTTATCTTTATATAAATGAGATCTATGTTTACTTTTTTTTTTCTTTTTAATATTTTAATCCTATAATATAATATCATATAATTTTGAAGTAACATACTCATATACCTGTAATTGTTTTTTTTTCCTTTTTTTTCCTTTTCCTTTTTTTTCTTTTTCCTTTATTTTTAATCTTATTCGATCCTTTCGTTAGAAAATTATCATAGATTACATATATCCCAAAAATGAATCATTGTTGTAAGTATAAGTTATATTTACTAACATTTTATTCCTATATGTAATTATGAAGTAGCATACTCGTAGATCTGTGATTTTTTTTCTTTCTTTTTTTTTTTTTTCTATACATGTATATATATCTTATTTTATTCTCTCGTTAATTAGAATTATCTCGTTAATAAGAATTATCATAGTTTATGTTTATATTCGAAAAGTTAATGTTTACTTAATTATAGTGACGTCAGTGCAAGATTACGAGACAAGGAATGAGTCATCCTTTTTTTATTTTTATAAAAAAAAGATCTATTATATATTGATTTTCTTATATTTTAAGCCTCTCTCTATATATATATATATCTTATTTTACCTTCTTCGCTATAAAATTATTATATTTCTTGCCGTATTAATTTTCTAATTCATATCTCAAAATTAATATTTGCCAAGTTTTAAAATTTCACGTTATATTCATGTTTTTATTTCAGTGATAAAAAAAAATTGGATTTTAGAGGATTAACCTTTAACGAACGATAATGTTTTTTTTTGTTTTTATAATAATCACATAAAAAATTATAGAATGTTGGCTAAATTTAAAGAAGAATATATTCATATCAATGAAATTTTGTTTTCTATAGTATAAAATGTGTTATCCCTTTTTTTTTATATTTTTTAATATACTTTTTATGTTTTTTAATATACTTTTTTATGTTTTTTAATATACTTTTTTTATTCATAAGTATAATTTTAATAATTGGATAATGAATTTTAGGTAAAATTAATCAAACATTTACATTCTCTCGAATGACTTTTATTTGTTCAAAAAATTATTATTTCTTTTCTTTAATCTATTTCGTCTGTGTCTATTCGTTATAGTCGGACAAAAGGAAAAAGATAAAAAAAAAAAAAAGGAATAAAAATAAAAAGAGACCATTGACTGATGCCGATCTTCCAAACGGAAGTTAAAGATAACGCGGATAAGTTAAAAAAATGCGGATATGAAAAAATATCGTTGATAAGGAAATCAGTTTGATAAAAGTATTCGATCGGAACGTAGTCATCTTTTTATTATCTTTTTTATTAGATTTTTTTCTCTTTGTTTCTTTTCCTTTTATTTTTATCGATATTTAGATAAAACTTTAGACGTCAAGGTCATAGCTCGTTCATAATTTCTTCCGATATTCATGAATGGTTCCGGTGATTAGAGAAATACTTCGTTCGTATAATATTATCTTGATTAAATAATTCAATTTCCATCGATCTGATGTCTCAATTTTGTATTTTCAATTTAAAAAACATTTCGAAGATATTATTTTTTCAAAAGATCAAAAAAACGATTAAAATAAAAACAAAAATTGTTTGTTCGTAATATATATATAATGATTATCATGTAAATGATGAATGATTTTAAATAAAAATTGTTCGTTCTTTTTTTTTATTGTCTTTTCTTTCACAGAGATATCAAAGAACGATTGAGGTTTGATTGCACGAAAAAAATTCTAAGGAGAAGAGATCAAGAGAAAGGAGGAGAAAACGAATGCTTTGGAAAAATAAATTCATCGTCCTTTTGGTGGGCCCTTTTGGAACAACGGAACAATCGTTTTTTTAATAGAAAGAATCACACTCCGACCGTCTCCAAGGACGTTTCCGAAGAGAATGTCAAGGTACCGCTTTGTAGTCGTTATGTTCATTACCCTGAGAGGGACACGCCTACGCCTACATACCTGAATACCGATTTTCCCATTAGTCCGCGCATATGAAAACAAGCTCTTAAGAAATAGATACATATTTATTTCCTTTTTTGTATTTCCGATTTTTTTACCTTCTCAAATCTTTCGCATATTTTTCTTCATACTTCAAAGAACTGCTTATTATTTCTATATTTCATTATCTTTTAATTTTTATATATATATATATATTTTTTTTTTTTTAATTTTTATTGTATTTCAAAATTCGTCCATTTTTATTCGTAAAAATTTTTTTCAACTGATTTTAATGAAATGAAAAAACAAAGAAAGGAAAAAAAAGACAATGAAAATTTGTCAACCACTTCTTCTTTTTTATCTCGATATCGTAAACCTTTGAAATTACGTTAATAATAATTTTATAATCGACAATGAATTATACTATATTATAATTATAATATATATAGTATAGTAATTATAATTATAATATATATATAGTAATAGTAGTAGCGACGAATCGACTATGTATGTATACTATTATTACTACTACTACTACTAGTACTATTACTACTACTATTACTACTACTACTACTACTAGTACTACTACTACTACTATTACTACTACTACTACTACTACATATATATATAACGTTTATTGAAAATTTCATTTCTTTACATTGAAAAAAAGCTTCGAAATTTTTTTAATAAAAATTCAACGACAAATAATACCAGTATCAACAACGAAGTGCAGCATTTTTTCTATCTCTTCGTTCTATATGTAAAATTCATACAATCGAAATTGATAGGAAAAAAAAGAAAAAGAGAGAGAGAGAGAGAGAGAGAGAGAAAAAGAAAGAGAAGAAAAAAGAAAATCTCGATTGAAATGGTCGAATGAAAAGGGACACGGGAAAGGAGCGGGCAGGAGGTAGATTTCGGGGGGAGGGGAGAGAGGGAGTAGGCGCGTGCGGGAAAAAAATATTTTCAAATAAATGAAGCATTACTGCGTGTCAGACACGGTGTGCATAGAAAGGACAATGGAAGGTCTCAGAGGGCCGGGCATGCGATTCTCAAAAGCACTTTTTGCAGTAGTGAGCAAGAAGGATCGTTCGCGGCCAATGACTCGCGACAAACAGTAGAAGCTTTATAGCGTCGAACACGTCACTTAAACGAGATCTCATTGAGCGCTCAGTGAACTTTATAGGTATGTGATCAGCGATCCATATAAATGGAGAAAACCCTTTGGACCTTGGTGGGTCCATTTCTGCATGTGTACGTGTATGTAGGTATAATCCACGATATCGATAACGCTCGAACGCTTACTTTTCGGTTCACCTCGATTCATTATATCAATGTAAAATATATGAAAATAAAGTAGAAAAAAAAAAGAGAAGAAAAGATGAATATATATATATATATATATATATATATATCTAAATGAATAAATATATATCTAAATTAATAAGAGAGGATAGGGTATATATCTATGCTAATACGTAAGACTCGGTTTAACGTGGGCATTCTAATACTACGATCGTTATATTTGTTCTGACATATATAGATGCATATATATATATATATATATATATATATATATATATATATGTAGATATATCTATACGTACATACATACATAAAACATAAATGTTATTCTTTTAACTGCTCGATAACGAAAATGACATATCTAAGGATTTTCCATCGGATAGAAAAGAAACGCATAGAGAAACGTTGAAAAAAATTCCTTTCCTTTTTTCTTTCTTTTTGGGGTTCTTTTTTTTTTTTTTTTTTTTTTTTATTATTAGTGGATAACTATATCGACTCCAAGGACAATCACGAAACGTCCGTCGATCTTATGGTGATAATTTTTTCGGATAAATAATCTATTCCCACGCGCGAAATACGAAAGTCGTAAATAATAACACGAATCATAGGAGACAGAACGAAATTGTATCGAATATCAAGTAACATGTGGGTGGTGTTGATACACCTACTTATATTTCCCTACCAGTATTTTTAGTCCCAACAGACAAGAACAAGTATCATCCTTCGAAACTATTCTACAAAATACTGAATTAAATGAAGAGAAAGAAGGGTAATTTTGCAATATAACCGACGAGAAACGATCGAGCTAATTCGTCGAATTGTCTCGACAAATTATTACATACCATTATCGTAGCTATCGTCTCTAACGAGTGCTTTCAAATATGGATAATAAATCTGATCCTTTCCCCCACTCTCTCCGCCCTTTGAAAAGAAGAAATAAAAGAAATAAAAAATAAAAAAGAGAGAGAGAGAGAGAGAAAGAAAAAGAAAACACAATTCTTGAATTAACGAATGAAGAAAATATTTTTACGACAAAATTGAATAAAGATTAAAAGGAAGAGAGAGAGAGAGAGAGAGAAAGAGAGAAAGAGAGAGAAGGAAAAAATAAGAAAAAAGAGAGATCATTCACGTCTCTCTCTTTTTTTTTTGGTTTCGCTTTCTTTTTCATTAATTTAAATAACAATTACAATTCCTTTGTAAAAAGTTCGAAACAATTGTTTGTTACATTTTTGTCTTTAAAATTAATCTCATCGCGAATTTTATCTATTATTTGTCTATGATAAAAATTCTACAAAATTACGTCAACCCACGCACTCCAACGGGAAAGGATTTTTCGTCGAGCGCCCACGTAAACGAATGAATCTTCGAAAGCCAATCGGCGTCGAGCAATTTCACGCAAGTACGTGACACGATAGGAGCGTGCGTGCGCCCTACGAAAGCTCGCAAGCACCCCATAGAAGGATGAATGGAGCCTCGAAATCAGTCAGTTCTACGCTCGTCCTACGAGTCGTGCGGACGCGTTAGGCTTCGAAGCCTTTCTATCGTGACACCAAAAAGTGTATATATATATATATATATACGTATATATATTTATATATATATATATATATATATATACATACATACATGAATATATGTATATATATGTGTATATTTTATATATACATATTCACTTATACTTTTACACAACGAAAATTCATTGTCGCTTTTTCCATCATCATCCCTTCATATTTAACGAGCTTCCATTTACAACGAAAACATGTTTGGTGGCTCAATGTCTCGCTCACGGTCGACGGTACGCCGAAAGCAGTTAACAGTCGCATTTCGGTATCGATCGAATGGAAATCAAACATAGGATGACAACCACTGTTAGCGGCTCCTATCTACCAATATATCTACGTGAGAATATCATTCGGAATTTAATCTTCTCAAGAAGAGGAAAAATCCACGAATATTGAGAGTTACTATTTTTCGAAGACGATCCATTCGTTGTTTTTCATTATGATTACTAATTAAATGAAAAGATTGATTAAATATAAAAATGCATCAAAGAACAAAAAAAAGATAATAATAATAATAATAATAATAATAATAATAATAATAATAATAATAATAGTAATAATAATAATAATAATAGAAAGAAATAAAAAAAAAGAAAAGAAAAAAAACCAAAGGACGAATGAGAGAGGAGGAAGAAAAAGGAAACAAACAAAGGATTAACGATAAAACGAAAGAAGAAGAATGTTAGATGGACGAGATTCGTAGGAGGCTCGATTAAGAGGGAAAATTATTTTTTGAGAAATTTTTTAGGACGCTATTAATTATCCTCTCAAACTCTCCCTCGCATGCGCATGATCACATTTGATAATATTTATAATAATAATAATAGTAATAATAATATTAATAATAAAAATAAAAAAAAATAATAATAATAATAATAATAAAACTATCGTATACGAAGGAACAGGCAATAGCACTTCGTTACTACTCATGGAGAATATATGGAGTACACATACATATACATATATATGATGTACATATAAGTACGTACTACTTATGTATGTACGATACAATACGAACAGAGATATCGCAAGAGTCAGATTCAGTTCCGTCGGGTAGTTTATTGATTTTTTTTACCTACTCCAACAATGATAGTCGGTTAGCATTGTTACGTTGTGGATAACCAAAGGCAATCCTGGTACATGAGTAATCGAATGTGCAACAACATTGCTCTCTTTTTTTATACTGTATTATATAAACACTGAATAATAATAATAATAATAATAATAATAATAATAATAATAATTAATAATTAATAATTAATAATAATAATAATAATAATAATAATAATAATAATAATAACAATAATAATAATTTGGTACGCGAGGAACGAGTGGAAATAACATTAACAGTGTTAATGACTTTTCATATGTACATTAAATATTATGAATATTTTAAAATAGAGAAAATTTCGCTTTTGCGATATTCGAGATAATATAATATTAATCAATGATGATATGATTACGGTGAAATAACAATTTCAAGAATCGTTTGGTACCAGCGTAAAATTCGAATTCGATTCGTACAATTTATCGTAACGCAGGAAAACGAGAGAGAGAGAGAGAGAGAGAGAGAGAGAGAGAGAGAGAGAGAGAAAGAGAGAGAGAAGAAGCTTGGAAACACAAGGGCAAACGCAAATTATAAATATAGCGTTGAGAACGGCTCGCACAGGAAACACGGAGATAAATGAGCATAGACTGGAAAAAGAGCGGATTCGACAGAGCGAATATATTGGATACCGGGGCACATGGGGCAGAGGGACGAATGAACAGCATCCGGTTTTCTGAATCACCGAGATATTCTTGAGGAATACGTAAGGGACGAGTTTAAATCTTCTTCGTTTAGATCGTGAAAATTCTGTTGTCTCTGTATCTATATCGAACTATGTATATAGGTACGTCGACCTTTTCTATGATATTAAACGTACGAGTTTAATTTTCAACTATTTTCAAGTGCAAAGGGAGAGTAAGGGAAAAGAAAGATAAAAAAGGATAACGAAAAGGAAAATAGGAGGAGAAGAGAAAAGAAAAGAAAAGAAAAGAAAAAAGAGAAGAAAGGGAAGAGAAGACAGGAGAAAAAGGAAGCTGGAGAACTGTAAACTTTCGAATCTAGGATTTTTCGGGAATTTTTTTTTAAGGATATACATTTAAAAAGTTTTCAAAAATTGTTATCACTATGAGGCAATGCGTGGACGCTATATTGTTGCACGGTAACCAAAATTTTATGTTTATTAAAATCGTTTAATATAATCATGTAAGATTCATACATACGTACATATGACATTCGATTTATATGAGAAAGGTGTCTTTGTATAATTTTATTTCATTCTTTTTTTTTCTTCGGCTTAATCATCTTCATTATTATATCGTGATGAATTGTTCTTCATTTTATGAGACATCATAGAAAAATTCGATAGAAAGACGTCATATAAGGTTCTACATAGAAATACGATTACTCATTATTTTCTCATTTCTTGATCTCTTATACATATATATATATATAAATATATATATATATATATATGTATGTATGCATGTATGTATGTATTTATGTATGTATGTCGAGATACGTCATAAGAGAGAGAAAAGAAAAAAAAAGAAAAAAGAAAAAAAAAAGAAGCAAGAGTAACGGCAAAAAGATCGACCTTGAAAGTCCACCACCTTCTTCGGTGGACGATCGCGTTCCGGAAAAGTGCATTACTATCGTTTATTCGCACGTGCTTGACGTTCATTCACATCGTCTCCCTCCCGCCAAATTCTCAATACTTGTAGTAAACTCGTGTCACGATTGGTCGGCATTCACGCCACGCGTTAATTGTGATTGGTCGAGGCACGTTACCTCGCTCTTAAGTGAGCCGATACGTACGAACACGGCCGAACAAGGCCGAGAGAAACCGAAGCACAAGTCAGAACTCGTTGCTCGTATACTCGCGACAGTTCGAACACGGAGCTTGCGCAGGAAGGTCTATTCGACTGTTTTTTACATGAACATGGCGGTTTTGACGTATTCTCAACCGCTAGTTTTAAATCACAAAGTGCACTTTACCGTTAACCAGACGTTCCTCATTGTCCTAACATACGTATTTCTCATACAAGGTATTTACAATGTTTCAATTGATTTATTTTTTTCATAGTTTTATCGTGTACTTCCTTCGTACACAAAACAGCATTATGTATCAGCGGCAAACAGGATGTACTTTGTTTGTAGAAGAGAGTTTCGTTCGTACCTGTATATATGTGTATATGTGGTGTGTGTGTGTGTGTGTGTGTACATGCGTATGTATTTTCTCTCGTGAAAGGCGCCCATGTATCAACGCAAACAAGGATGCGCGTGTGTTATACGCCTCTCTTTCTATCTCTCTGACCGAGTTTGTATTTGTGACTGGAATGATGTTATTCATCTACTTGTCACATGCAGTGCTTTCATTGGCGTAGACTGCATCTGTCACATTACTGTGCTACACATAAATCCCTCTCTTCCCCCATTCTCTTTAAAATCTTCTTTAATAATTCGTTCGTAAACGTTAAACGCGTGATATTTACATCCCCATTAAGAATTAAATAATTTTATGTTAGTCGTTATTTCTTATTTAAATTCTTTTTTTTTTCTTCCCATTTTAATATTATCAATTGACCTCTCGTTATATCGACGCATTTTTTAAAGATACGATACGAGGTCAATATTTATTTATGTTATTTGTCTAAGAAGATAGGTCAAAAATGTATATGTTTAAGCTCAAGGACAATTGTTAGAATATATTTAGTTCTTTACTATATTGTAATATATTCAATATTATTGTCTTTCTTATGTTTCTTCATTAATTATGAATAGAAAGTCTAATGAAAAATATACAAATTTCATTAATTAATTATCATTGTTATAGGAGGTACAGGGATACCATTGAGTCATCATTATGTGAATGATGCAGAACAATATGACTCTTCGATCAATGATGATAATACAAAACCTTTGGAAAAATTCTACTTAATCACAGAACAAAGGTGGCACAAAGATACTGTGCTACCAATTTCTTTATTGACGTCTACCGAGGGAATGTCTGCTCGATCTCATCACAGGTATAGGATGTTAAAGGTTTTTTCTTGATTTTATTAAAATTGTATAGATTTGAAAGATACATAGATTTTGTTTGATGTAATATAGGATCCGGCAGTCCACGACGGGACTGGATGATGCTGGTATGGATTTACAAGCAGCTCAACTCAGTACCCGTACAGGTCAGGAGGTTCGCTCTACTGCTACTCTATCATGGCTAGATTGGCAGTTGCCTCTTTTTGTAGCACTTTGCGCCATTGCTGGTGCTATTTTATTTACATTTCTGGTAAGAAATCATAATATAAAAAATGACATATAACTCTTTTAATTCTTTCATGAATAACAGAAACTTTATCATGTTGGAACAAAATATAAATAGAAAACTTTTATTTAATAGATCTTGTTATGGCTACGGAAACAAATGTCGCGTGAAAAAGATACAGAAGATGGTGACAGGAGAGGTCTAGTAGAAGAAGGGGTGGTGAGCCGTACAGATAAAACTGGTAAGAGTACTCAGAGTTCTGTTGAAGCGCAATGGGTTCCTCAATCAGTAACAAAACCATCAGTATCTACGCAGAAAGCAAAAGCTTCTATGGTCACTTCTGGTTTACCAGAAATAATGGCTGTGGCTACACCAGAACGAAAAATAGAGCCAATTCGCATAAAAACAAAAGGATTATTAGAACGGCGTGGCTCGAGTGCAAGTTTAACAATAGAACTAGCAGCAGCGCCTGAAAGTCCACCCCATATGGTCACACCAACTCGCGAATGTACAGCGGAAGAATTTTTACTGAGTGCTGGAAATGTCTTATCTAGAACTCAATTGAAAAAAGCAATAAGTGATCCCGCATCTCTACATAAAGAATTTTGGGAAGTGCCATTGAATCTTCCTGAAAAAGTTGATATATGCGGAGCTGGAATAAAAAATAGATATTGTACTGTATTACCCAATCCACAATCTAGAGTGGTATTACCAGTTTTACCTGGTTCTTCTGATGATCCGCTTTCTAGTTATATAAATGCCAATTATATCAGGGTAAGAAGAAAATAAAATATACTAGACTCATACTGAAGTGTCATTTTATAAACTGAATTATGATGTAATATTGGATAATATTTTTAATTAATAGGGATATGATGGAGAAGATGCATGCTATATTGCAACACAAGGACCATTAGCTAATACAGTAGGAGATTTCTGGAAAATGGTTTGGGCAGAAAAAGTTCCTGTGATTGTCATGATGACAAGATTACACGAAGCTGCTAAAACAAAATGTGACATCTATTTTCCTTTAGATAAAAATAATCGTTTACAAGCTGGTCCTTTCACGATTATAGTTAACTCTATTAATAATAAAGATGGTTATACTGTCAGAGATTTGGAAATTAGATATGAAAAAGAAAGACGCCACGTACAGCATTACTGGTACCTAAAATAAAAATAAATCTTAATATGTTATTAAGAGTAAAAATCTTATAGAAAATGATTTTGATAGGTATGATTCATGGCCAGATCATGCTGTACCTCAAGCAGCAGATGCTCTTGTTAATCTAGCTGCAGAAGTAAATGCTTTATCTGGGCCTGTAGTGGTACACTGTAGTGCAGGTATTGGACGCACTGGATGTTTTATAGCATTAGCAATAGGAATGACTCAACTCTTAAAAGATGGTAATGTTGATGTACTAGGTATTCTATGTCAAATGAGGTGAGAATTTCATAGATTTCTTAATTCGTTTAACATAATATATGCGATTTTTATAAAATCTTTGATACTTATAAAATCATTATTTTACTTAAGGTATGACAGAGGAGGTATGATTCAAACTGCAGAACAGTATGAATTTGTTCATCGAGCACTTTGTTTATTTGAACAAACACTCGATGGCAAAGTATCTGTATCAAGGGAATAAAATTGCTTTGATTGATTATTAAAGAAGCAAGTACCGTAGCCTACAACAATCCTATTTCGTCCAGATATGCTCTTCTGCCACAAAACAACAACAACAAAAAATACTTTCAAATGAATCTCAATGTCAGTCTTGAGGTAAGGAAGGAGGTCTGAACTATTTCAACACTTGGATGAATTTTGCCTCATCTAATATGCTGCCATTCTATACTGCCATGACAAATCGTTAACAATTAATATGAGTCACGTAAAAATTTCTCAAATATTTATCACTTGATCATCTATCTTACTAAAAGAAAAAAGCATTTTTTATGCCAAATTAAAAATCAAAGTAAAAGTTATCTTGATGAACAAGTACTGATTATGTGGAACATATTTGTACAAAAAAAATGCGGTTGAATAACTTAACATCATGACCTTTTACTGTAACAATTTAAATATTACAATCTCATAGAAATGCCCATTATTTGCCAGAGATAACATATTTATTTTCTTTTTGATTTTTATGGGGTTGTTGCATTTTTTAATTCACACATTAATTATATACATTCCGTATGTGGCACAAAATATATAAGTTTTTGTAGGTTTGACGAAAAAAGAAAAAAAGAAAAACCAACAAAAAAAGAAAACAAGTGTGAAGTGAAAATTATCACTACTTCACCTTATACTCTCAAATATGAAGTAGTCCTTCTTTAGCTCTTCAATGCTGTAAAACATAAAATAACTGAACTGCCCTGACATGCAGATTTCAGGGATTAATTATAACTGTTTTATTGGACTATGAATGATTGAAATTTGAATGATAGAAAATGAATGACGAAGAATTTGGGACCCATGTCATATAAACGCTCTTATCCTATTTGTAGTTCCTAGTTGATTTTGAAGTTTGATGTTTAACATGGACTATGATTTTCATGATCTTTATTTAACTTACAAGCAAAGACTGAATGTAAAGAGTACAATATGACTATTAGTTCAATATGTAGTAAAAATTTTGAAAACTTCACAAATCAAATTTTAAACTAATACAGTTCAGTAGTTTAAAATAATATTATTTAAATATTCTAGATTATGAACAGTACTTTTTATTTCGATAATATTTAAAATCTCTTCATTACAAAGAAAAAAAAGAAAAAAGAAAAGAAAAAGCAAAATAAAACTCTTACTATTATATCTACCAATGTATATATAGATTTAGTTATTTATTCCGTTTGTTGCTTCACATGCCAATCAATATTTAATAATAATAATAATAATAATAATAATAATAATAATAATAATAATAATAATGGGTGAATGTGTGTAACTTTATATAGCAATTAATGTGAAAATATCGGACATATGAATGTCTTTGTGTACAATTAACTCTTGTTTGTAACAAGGATTAATATTTAGCTGACAATAAATGTGATTTACGTTACCCCATTTTTTGGTGGCACGAATTGCAATAAACGGTTTATGGTAAAATATTTAAATTTAATTTCAAAAGATCTTAAAAGTGTGTACATTATTTTGCATTGTCGGTAAATTATACACAATATATATACATACACGCATAAAATATATCGTAAAATCAATTTGTATATATATATATATATATATATATGTATGTATGTATATATATATATTTATATTTAAAACATACAAATATTGATTGCATTAATTTTTAAATGATATAAAACATATTCTTTTGTATGTATATTATTTCTAAAATGATATGTACAGATTATCTCCTCAGTAAATTATTGAATTCCTGCTATATATTTCTATATTATATTTATTTTTATTGAAAATTCTGAATAATATTTACCTAATCGTTACATATTACAATTCCAGCGTTTTATGCGTCTAGTAATATATTTAATTAAAATATTTGTCAAATACATATAAAATTTTTTAATTTGCAGTTATTCTATAGAGGAAAAATTGTCCCTTTTTTTTTATATAATAATCAAAATCTTCCCATTTACCTCATCAGCGTGTTAACAGTATTTGCTTTAATTTATGCTATTCTTCCAGATTATTCATAATTATTATTATTCCTCGAAATTTATAATTCTAGAATAAAAGTTTGAATGTACGAAGAGAAAGAGATTGTGATATATACATATATATATGTATATTGTACATACATTGTACAGAGAGCAAAAAATATATTTAAGAGAGTATTTGTTTAAGCAAAACGAGAGTATATAAATTATTTATGTCTGTGCAAAGTCGCATATGACTAACTAATTGTATCAAGAATATAACAATAATTATAATTTAGCAGCCCCTTGGTGTTCAATTGTACTTATGTGACGTAATAAATGTTTATAGTATCCATGGATATATATATATGTAAAATATTAATCATTATACCTATTTTATCTGTATTTATTTTAAATTAGTCCGAGATAAAGAACTTTGAAGATTATCTTTTTGTCAGTACTCATTTGAAAATTAGTTTATTTCTATAATTTAACAAGTAAACAATGTAAATATAATAATTAATCGCATATTTAAATATTATTTTATAATAACAAATATTTGTTTAAATATTAATGATTATATTTTATTAGTTAATATATTATTAATTGAAGTAAAGTTAAATTACGCTTTATTTCGCGGGTAAATTAACAGCTAATCAAATTTCAGCCGCCATGATAACTTTATCAATGGCGCGTTAATTAAAATTGTAATTTTCAAATTTTTTCTATATCCTACTTTTTTGACAATTATAAGATAAAAAAAAATAGTAATATCATTTTCTAAATATTTCATTATAACATTTAAATAACCTCGTTGCATTTTTGTTTATACTTATTTGACTAGATAGCGCTTGTATCACTTATTGTTCTTTAACGTGGAAACAAAATTATTTTATTTAAAAGACAATCTATAGTTTAAATATGAAAACTTATAAACGAACAGAAAATCAAAGAGATAAATCCTAATCTTTGGTCTTTCGTTATAATTGTATTTTATTATATCATATGGACATTGAACGACAAAGACTGTTGTTTATTAAGATATAGAAATAAACAATATTGTTTATATCTTTTAAAAATAATCAATGTCAATGAGTGACAAATATCTTTGCTATAAATTAAAATGTTTTATTTTTAAATATTATTCTGTGTATATATAAATATATATGTATGTATAGATATATATACATATATATATATATATATATATATATATATGTTGTACGTATGTTTGTATACGTATACGCATATATAGAATTGTATCGTGAAAACATAAAAATAAATTGAAGGATTATTATTATCATTATAATTATTACGTAACATTACAATATCTCATAGTCGTGTCATATTGCGTAAAATATAATTATTATTGTGATTACGATTTAATAAAATGATAATGATGTAGGATAAAAGAAAAAAAAAAACAAACAAAAATTGAAAAAAAAAAGAAAGAAAAGAAAAATAATTATGATTATCAACGCAATAGGATATATAATCAATGATATTATAAAGAAACATACACAAGTACCTTTAGATCACGGGATAACTCGTGACTGAGCGAATGTTCGGATTAGAAGAAGGATTTAACACATGTGTCGTTTAATATAATGACATAATAAAGATAAATCGTATAAATGTTTACATTTGTGAGAATATTTTTATGATACATCAATGAAAGCTAACGAAGGAATTTATAAAAGTTAACCACGAATTTTTATTTGAGAAATGCTATCATTTCTAATGAATCCGTCAATCTTGAAAGATAGAATTTTTAAATTCGTGTCATTGTTACAAACTCGTATCATTTGACGAGAAAAATTTTTTTATAAATAAAACGTCTACAGTGATTTTTATTCATCTTGTAATAATAAAAAAAATTTAGTTTCTTTAAATAACTGAAATAATATGGAGAAACAGGATGACGTATTGTTGCAATTGCGAGTTGAAAGACCCCTTTATGAACAAGAAACATTAAACTTGGATTATTGTTATGAACGACCCAGAACATCTCGTAAGTTTATATTAAAAATTTTATACATAATATAAATATAAAATATAATAATCTTAGTTAACTAATATGTTTTTAATTAGCTTTTGATGCCAATAATATAATTCAATTTTTAATAGCTTTATAATTTGCAGTGACTCAGTATATAAAAGAATTTGTGAAATGTAAAAATTGGAAATCATGCATTAGTTCATCGATACCAGCTGTGACATGGCTTAAACGATATAGATGGAAAGACGATTTGGTTTATGATATGATTTCTGGTTTAACCGTAGCTATCATGCATATTCCACAAGGAATGGCCTATGCACTTTTAGGAAATTTACCACCTGTAGTTGGAATATACATGGCATTCTTTCCAGTTTTAGTATATTTTTTTTTTGGCACATCGAAGCATGTATCGATGGGTAAATATCAAGAATACTTAACAAACTATACATAATTGTTGTATGCTACAAAAAAAATTTGTAATGTTTAAGTAATCATGAAATCATTTTATATATGTCTATAGGAACATTTGCTGTTGTTTGTCTTATGACTGGTAAAGCTGTGACATCGTACTCAGTACCATTAAATGATCATCAAAATGTTACAACATTTACACAAATGGACAAAGAATATAATTCATATACATCAATTCAAGTAGCAACAGCAGTTACATTATCAGTTGGTATATTCCAAGTAAGTTTTCCAAATTCTATCCTTTTATATAATTTTGTTCTTGTAATATATAATAAAGAAATAAATTCAATAAAAACATTTTTCTAGATCATAATGTATATATTTCGATTAGGAGTTATAAGCACATTACTTAGTGAAACATTAGTCAATAGCTTTACTACAGGTGCTGCGATCCATGTTCTGCTATCACAGATCAAAGATCTATTAGGTTTAAAACTGCCAAAACAGAAAGGTTACTTTAAACTTATTCAAGTATGTATAATTAATTTTGAAATATTTTAACTAATATAAGAAAATATATAATATATAATGTGATATAATTTTTATATTCTCAGACTGTTATAAGTATAGCCAAAGAAATATCAAATATAAATGTTGCGTCTGCAATTGTATCAACAATAGCAATTATTATTATGGTCTTTAATAATGAATTTATAAAAGTAAGTTTTTCGTGTTATCTATTTGTAAATATTTTACATCAAAGTAAACACACATTACATATGTATATATATATATATACATATGTTTTTATGTTAGCCATGGGCTGGAAAAAAATGTGGTGTTCCTATACCCATAGAACTTATTGCTGTTGTTAGCGGTACCTTGGTGTCTAAATATGGCAATTTAACCGAAGTATACAACATTCAAAATGTGGGACACATTCCTACAGGGTACGTATATCTTTTCTAATTGTATAGAATTAAGTTTTACAATGATTAAATTGTATTCAGTTTTAAGGTGCCTTAAATCAGATTACCAACAGCAGAATTACCAACGTTAGAATTATTGCCTTTAGTTGCAGTAGATAGTATTGCAATAACTATGGTTTCTTATACAATCACCATGTCAATGGCTTTAATATTTGCTCAAAAACTTAATTATGAAGTAGACTCGAATCAAGAACTATTCGCTATGGTAAAAATGTTATCTATTAATAACTTCTTATCTTTTGTTTGTATTACAAAGTTAGTATAATATATATATATATATATATTTTTTTTTTTTAATTGTAGGGAGTCAGCAATATAGTTGGATCTTTTTTTTCATGTATGCCATTTTCTGCATCTTTAAGCAGATCTCTAATCCAACAAACAGTAGGTGGTCGTTCTCAGATCGCTAGTATTGTATCGTGTTCCATACTATTGATCATTCTTTTATGGATAGGTCCTTTCTTTGAACCACTTCCAAGATGTATTTTAGCTTCAATTATAGTAGTAAGTAAAATATATAATTAATGAAATAATTTAAATATAAAAATTAATATATTTATTTACTCATTATTATTTTTAGGTAGCATTAAAAGGAATGTTACAACAAGCCACACAATTAATTAAGTTTTGGAAATTAAGTAAATCCGATGCTATAATATGGATTGTAACATTCTTGATTGTAATACTAGTTAGTATCGATATAGGACTATTAGCAGGATTGATAGTTTCACTTGCAAGTGTATTATTGCAAAGTATTAGACCATATACATGTTTATTAGGTCACATACCAAATTCAGATTTATATTTAGATCTTAATAGATACAAAGCGGTAAGATTTAAAAATTTTTTAATTTTTTCATATAAAGTTAATATTATTGATAAATATTTTCATATAAAGTTATATTATAAATTTTATTCATTACGTTCACAGGCAAAGGAAATAGAAGGAATCAAAATTTTTCATTACTCTGGAAGTTTAAATTTCGCGAATAGAGCTCATTTCAAATCTGAAGTCTATAAATTGATTGGTATTAATCCACAAAAAGTTATTAGACAAAGATTAAAGCTTAAACAAAAAAATATTCATTTAGATGAACAGGATTTTGAACATAAGGATGGTTTACGTTGTATTATTATGAATATGAGTGCAGTTAGTTACATAGATCCGGCAGGTGTTAATGTAATACATGCAGTAGCTTCAGAATTTAGTGAAATTCAAATACATTTTTATTTAGCCAGTTGTACGAGTCCAATATTTGAGATGATAAAAAAATGTGAAATGTATACATATAAAGAACTCTCATTTAAAATTTTTGCAACTATAGAAGATGCTGTATCTTATTCTCGATCTGCTCTTTTATCAAGATGACCATATAATACATTGTACTTAAGAATATATCAATATATTATTTTAAAATGAGATATAATTAAAAAATATTATTTTTGCATAATACTTCAATTATTTTGTTGACAATGAGAGGTCAAATCATGTATACTTTGCACATGTTAATAGAGCAAATCAATTCGAATTTCTAATATAAAATATATCCTTGTACTTAGATTTTTTATCATGTGATATAAAAATTACAAATGTACATTATTTACACTTAAAAAGCATTTGACAAATGCTAAGCCTTATGTACATAATATACATGACAGTAATTCAATAAAATTAAAGAAATATATTTTTAGAACTATGTATAAATACTTATGTTTCTACAAATAACTTCAAAATTACCATTATATACAGATATAGAGATGAACTTCAGCTGACAATAGCAATTAGATTTATATAAAAATAAATATATATATAACCAAAAGAATGATGATAAAAAGGGAACGAATATATAAACAATGAAAATCCACTTATCGGAGTAATCATTCTATTTATTTACAATGATCACTCATATATACAATAACAGTACATAGTTACATTGTGTAACATAGCTGTCACAACTCCGTTTCACAAAAGCACTATTTTTTTTTTCCGTCGTGGAATAATATTACAGTTTATTCTCACTTCTAATAGTCTGGCAGTGTTGCCTTCACTGATGAGTTTATTAATTTACTGATGAATAAATACACAAAAAAGGAAATTGTTGGACATTGTTCAACAATGTATTGTATGAAATTAATTGAATTTGCCTATGGTTTATCTTCTAACTGTGATCTTTCAATGATCCAATTAAAAAGTTAACCAAGTATAGTATTTAAGCAATACCATACTTCTTTTTGAGAGACTCTGGCATTTCTGGTGGTGGTGGACGTGGCATACGTAACCAAACTTTTACTGCATCATAAATGAACCACTGTGCCGCTGTAAGAGTACCGATCATAATAATCCTAGGTCCCAGTCCTTTCCACACACCAGCAAAACCAAGTTTTTTCAATACATCACCAGCTGTAGCTCCTTTTTCTTGATTTAGCTTGGAAACAACCTATCAAGAGAAATTGTATAAAAATATTTATAAATATATTTCTTTAATAATTATCATCTTATAATGTTTCTACTCACGGAATCAGCAGGATGAGAAACAATTGCACAAAATACACCAGCAATATAACCCGCAGCAAAAGTAACGACTAACTGTTCACCCTTACTACATTCTAATCTTGGCTTAGGTACCACATACTTGTACAATAATTCAAGGGTACGTTCGAAGCATGAGAATTTCATCATGGTATATGGAATTTGACGCAACCACAAAGGTACCAGACCTTTGTAAAAACCACCAAAACCTTCATCTGCATACATCTTTGGGAATGCCTCTCTTAAGGTATTTGCAAAGCCTGGCATGGTCTGAATTCTGACCTGTATAAAGAACATATTTTAGTATATTTTATTATTAATATACTTTAATATACAAAAAATAAGTAATAATCTATCAAAAAAAAAAAAAAAAAGCAGGGAATGGGAATATTAGAAACTTACAAAATATATGACAAGGATACGACGACACAAGGATGAAGTGTAGTACAGACTGAATGAAGGTGTAAAATTGGGTTAATATTTTATTAGGGTGCAAAATTAAATAATCACAGAGATTAAGATTCATATCTGTGTATGTTTGCAGCCAATAAGTCAGGAAGTCCGTAACTCTATTGACCTTCATATAAAATTATCATATATATATATATATATGTATATATATATATATGATAATATAAAAAAAAAAAATTACCTTAGCGGCTTCGAGTGGAGCTAAACCAATGTCTGCAAAGAATTCTGCAGATGCCGAAGAAATGAGGTATAAGGTAGTTCTGTATTCATAAGATAACTCTTCGCCAGCAAGAGCGGAATAATAAACTTTAAAGACTTCATAAAGACCAAATTTGAACATTCCTTGAATAGAATAACCAAAAAATGTTGGTGCCCAACCTTTTACCAAACCTCTAGTTCCATCTTCAGCTAAAGTTACCTATTAAAATATAATATTCAAATATATACAATTTTAATATTTATCTTTTCATCTTATTATCCGAGAATGAAATAAACATATATTATTCACATACTCGAAAACCATTGAAAACTGATTTATATTTAGCTGGGTCTACTTGAATACGGCATTTTACTAAATCCAATGGAGTAACCATGGTATGAGTTATTCCACAAGACAAAATTCCTCCAAGTCCGCATAACATGAAATATTTGTTGGAACCAAATTCGCAACTGTCTGCAAAAAATAATTCGAACGTTAAAGATATTCTACGATTGCTTTCCTAGAAGTAACTTTGTTTATGTAATTTTGAATTAAAAAGATAAAAAAAAAAATTAAAAAAAAAATTAAAAAATTAAAAAAAAAAAAAAAAAAAAAAAATCCGCGGACAATCGAATCTCGACGATATCGATCAGCTGGTAAACTCGTGCATTCGGAATTCGAATCTGGCAAAATTTCAAGATCGCCTTGAACGAATCTGCTACCTTGTCCTAATCCGATAATAAACCATTCTAGTACTGGTAAATGTGTTTCATTGGTTACTCGGTCGCGGTCATTATCCAAAGGCAATGTCGATCATTATTTTCGTTTAAATATCATTCGAAGTTCCGAAACCAAGATCGGCACGCGTTCTCGACAAAATGGCCGCTCCTTATGCAACCCATTCTTCCGATACTATGTACGTTACATCAATCTTTCTTTAATACATCCAAATTCGTATAATTTTAACAATTTTACTATTAATATAAAATTATTTTTACAAATGTCATATTATATATACATAAATACATATATATATATATATACATATATATCTCTTATTCAATGCGACACCTGCAGTATATGTACGTATATATAAAAATTTCTTCGCTTCTGGCTCTCGTCAAACATTTCAATGCTGCATATAAGTTTTAGTTACATAATTATTTATCTTATAAAACAATCAAGATAAAACTACGAAGACATTATGAAAAAAATGATGATTATACGAAGAACTCCGGTAATAATATTATCGAAAGTATTAAACGAGGCTAAATGGTTATTGAGACTGTTACTGTGACGATACCATAGTAATGATTTCTTTTTAACGTGAATTACATATTATGTAACACCATGTCACATGTGAATGAAGCAACGATCAAAATATCCCTATTAACTAGAAAAGCATGCCTTTTCTATTAACTTGATATAAAAAAATTTTCCTTCATAAATTTCAGTACTCGGACTCATAATCCAATTGTAACCATTTCTGTTATAAATTCTTAAAAAAAAAAAAAAAAAAAAGAGAAAAATATTAAAGAAAAGAAAATGTGAGAAATATATATATACTGACCACCTGCATCCGTAGAGGCAGCTGAGATGTTGCGATTTTTAACGAGCGATTGCATACTCTCATCTTGACCCTGACACCTAACCGTTGTAAAAGGTGTTGAAAATGGTGTTAGCTTGGCTGTTTCCCATAATGACGACCACATCTTCTCTTCCTCGAATTTGACACTTCACCTGAATATAAAACACCAATGCAGTAATAATTCATATATTATTATATTAAAATAAAATTTAATTAAACGAATGACATACAACACACCTCTAAAGGCACAACTCTCGTCTCCGGTTAGTTGAAAGAGAGTGGAAAAGGCAAGGAGCTTTTACTACTGACAGGACCGTGATAAGATCATTGATATAGAAGGTAGACTAAGTGAATTAATGAATTCGAACGAGTAACGACATCTAGAAACTTTGTATAAAAAAATATTCTTCCCATTGATTCGTTTTAATCAGAATTATCAAAGAAATATTTTTATTCGAATTATAATTAATATATATATATGTGTATATTTTTTTTCCTTTCTTCGTTCCACAAAGCTATGAATATTCGTATAATATAAAATTGAATTATATGTTCGAATTGTCCGCCATTACATAAATTCAACCAATCATAGAGAGTTAAATTTGATTGATTATGTAATATTAAATGTGATTGGCCCTGATATAATATTGAATAGAATTTTTTGTTTATTTTTAAAATCAAATATTTCTTTTTTATTATTATAATTATTGTTATATATCGCGTTTATGTCTCTATTATGAATTTATTATATCATAATTTTTAGGAAAGAAATTCAATTTTGCAATTTTTTCATTATACTGTTCAAACATTCTATCTACTTGAATTGTCTCGTTATTGAATATTATAGTTTACGTTTCTATTAAACGTAGTGACGTTATTCGTATATTTTGTTATTATATTTTAATTGTTTAATTATTTTAATATTCCATATGAAAGATAAAAGTAAAGAATCTGCCCCAGGCGATGGCATACGCTCGTTACGAAGCACGATGTTATTTCGTGCTATTAATTACGAGTTGTATGTCAAGCCGGTAATAAAATCAATAATATATTTTTTATATAAACATTATTAAAACTTTTCTCGTTATTCATGAAAATTTATTGTTCTATTTATATCGTATTATATACTTTTTTTGTTTGTTTCAGAATAAGGGCATAATGCTTTTTGGGGTTATGGCAATGCTTACTTGTTCAGGGTATTTACTTTACATGCGATATAAACATAATGGCACTGTTTATTATGAATCTGTTGAAGCAGATGGAAATGTAACTTTTAAAAAGAAAACTTCCAAATGGTTAGATTAAATGTATCAAGGTGTTCACAAAAGATTCATATATATGTATATTAGATTAGTACATTGCCATTGTAAGATTTTAAAGAACAATGTTTGAAACATTTGAATATAATTATATTACATATTTATTATATTTAAAAAAAAATCTAAATTATGTCCTTTGATGATTGTGTTTTAGTTACGAGAAAAAAATTCGAAAATATGATTAAAGATAGGAGGATAAGTAATTTATTGTCACTTTGAATATAATATCGTTATTTACATAATACTTGTTCAACATTATTTCCATATATACTGTAAAAATGTTACAGTTTATAATTATATTCAATTAAGAGTACATATAAGGAAAAGAGAATATATTCTTTATTTATTATAAAATATTATGCGCATAAGATGTTCCAAATCTACATGATTATTTAATTAACATCAAGACGGTGGAAGACATCGAATAATGTGTCTTTTGTGGACAACCTATGTTACATCACTTTATAGTCTGTATCAATTATTACATTATATATCAAGTATAAATCTTTGATTAACAGGCAATACATTTAATCGTTATTTGTAAGTTTATGAATCATAAAAGGATATGTATATTGTTATGTATATGCTTTTATAAATAAATTTAAATATTATTTTCTTCAAATATACTATAGTTACAAATATTGGATAACAGGATAGCATGTGTTCTTTCCAATTTCTATCATATTCATTATACATAAATGCTTAGATAATTATAAATGCTTGTAATATTTAATAATAATATTTTATGCTTATGCAACTATTTTGGTATGTTTCCTTTTTTTGATAGACTGATTTTTAAAATATACGTGTTATCTTGTCATGTCACGTTTAGTATAATACAAATATGTAAAAAAGTATTTTTTTTTCTTCGAACAAGATTCGTTCGACTATCTCTTTGGCAGTTTTAATATTATATCTGGAAGGAAATTCGTAATAATATATTTTCTCTTTTAAAGTTAAAATATTCTAAGTATATAAATGTTAACAGTGTTACTAAAAATATATGTAAATTATTCGTTATACGTATATAACAATCATATATCTTTTGTTTGCAAATATGACATTAACAATTTATTTATAGTTTATTAACATGGATTTTTGGTCCATTTTAATAGAACTATATATATATATATATATTATTCATGTATATATATACATGTATATAAGTGGAATCTCTGCTTTGAAGTATTCAGAAAAGAAATAGGGAAAACATTTATCTTTGCTTATATATGACAAGATTTGTTACTTTCTTAAATTGTTTCATTTTTAGAACACATGTAATGCACAATACAGTACAAGAAAAAGGATATTGGCACAATCAACAATAAGTTTTTACGTACCATTATACATATAAAAAAAATTATTTTTTTTAAATGTCAAATTTTGTATTAAAGTGATGCTATAAAAAAGAAGAAAAAAAAAGGATATCATTTGTATGAAAGTTCAATATTTAATTAATGCATTAACTTTGTACTGTTCTTTTGTTGGACCACCATCATAATGTCTGCTATATAATTGTTAAATTTCATTAAATACAGACCTTATGTTCATACATCAGCCTTTGTTTTTTGCCGCACAGAGCAATTTTTTTTTCCTAATTAAATTATTCACTTTCGCGTTATATTACTATTTTATTTATAGATATATTAAAATCTATTTGTGTTATTTATACTCTGTAGAAATACTGGTTTACATCGATCGGAATAGACTTTGCTATCAGCAATAACTTTTGTACTTTTCAAGATAAAATAATAATGTTAATCTTATGTTTTAAAGCAAGATGTGAACATAAGATCTTATTTTTTAAATTCTGAAACTGAACAGTAACACAAGATAACGCAAAGATTTTACTGAAATTACTACTGTAATCAGTAAACTAGTAGTTTACTACTGTAAACTATCTAAAAAAATTTAGCTTGACTTCATAGAATATAAAATATTATAACATTTCAACACCATTGTCAATATCAATGGCTTATAGATGATATTTATATTTATTATACTATGATGTCAAGTTTGAAAATATGCATCAACAGTTGCAACTTTTCTCTGTATGAGGAAATAGTTTCACTGCTTCATGAATAGCTTCTGCTACATAATCCAAATTACGTTCTGTCAGTCCACAAATATTTATACGTCCACTGCGTAATAGATAAATATGAAACTGATCCAATAAATGTTTCACTTGTCTCTCTGTAGATTTAGATTAAACATATTTTAAAAATTTTCTTTTTCTAAATTTATTATTTTTCTTATATAGTAATATCTCAAACATACCATTAAGACCTGTATATGAAAACATTCCTATTTGTGTAGTTATATGTTCCCATGTGCCAGGAGTTCCCAATTTAAGTAATCTTTGATATAGTCCTTCTCGCATCTGTTTTATTCTTCCAGACATAGTTCGAATATGTTCTTTCCTACATTATTAATGCATTACATTAAAATAGACTTTCATATATTATAAAATAATATTCCTTGAAACATACCATTCTTCACAAAGATCAGGATTGTTAAGCACAGTTGATACTATACGAGCTCCATGGTTGGGTGGATTACTATACATTCCTCGTATAATTAATGTCACTTGAGATTTAAATTCAATTGCTTCCTTTGCATCAGACATTACTACGACCATATTACCAACTCTTTCATTGTAAAGACCAAAATTTTTGGCAAAACTTTGAGTGCAAATAAATTCCAATCCACGTTCAGCAAACATGCGTATAGCAAATGCATCTTTGTCTAAATCACCACTTGCAAATCCCTAAAAAAAGTTTATTTATAGTATGATCGATAATATAAAAAAAAAGTGTTTAATATCTAATCAAGTAACATATATACATACTTGATATGCGCTATCAAATATTGTGAACAATCGATTTTCTTCGATGACATCTGCAATTTTTTTCCATTGTTCTGGCGTAGGATCACAACCAGTAGGATTGTGGGCGCATGCATGTAAAATAATAACTGAATTTTCTGGAGCGCTTTTTATATCCTTAAGCATTCCATCTAAATTGATTCTTCGATTTTGATAATCCCAATATGTATATTCGCAAGCATTTTTAAACCCACCATTCATAAATACAAGTTTATGGTTTTCTATGAAGCAATATGAATTTTTATAATATTTCTGATCTATTATTTATGATCAATATTCGATTAAATTAAATCATGATTACTTACCCCAGGTAGGATTACTATAATAAAATGTATCATAATTTAGGATACGACTTAAACACTCAGCAGCAACTCTTAATGCACCAGTACCAGAAAGCGTTTGAATACCAAAAGCACGTTCTTGTGCAATAGCCGAAGAATTAGGACCTAATAACATTCTTGTCGCAGCTTGACAGAAGGCATCTAATCCTAATATCGGAAGATATTCATGATTTTGCAATTCGTCCATTGCAAGTTGCTTTTCTACTTTCCTTACAACAGGTAAAACCCATGGTTTTCCTTCGGATGTACGATAAGCTAAAAAATAAAATTATAAAGTTTGATTGGTTAGTCTCTTTAAAATAAAAAAAAAAAAAAAAAAAAAAAAAAAGAAAAAAAACCAAAGAGAAATAGCCACATATCAACTGTGAAAATATTTACGTATATAGATCAGTATCATAGATTATATAATTGACTTACTATAGAGGTCATTCAAGAGTAAATTCATAAAGATAAAAATGATACAAAATATCGTACACTAAGATAAATTTAATTACAATTTTTTTCATTTTTAATTAATACAAATATATATATATATATACAAAATATGTATATATATACATATATACATATATATATATATATGTATATGTACAAACACACGTATATATATATTTTTTTTGTTTTAATAATTATGACGCAACGATCCTACTTATTATATTATATAGATATTTATACTGATAATATTTTTTACATACCTCCTACAGCCAAATTGACTTTTTTTTGATAAGTATCATCGTTAAAAGCTTTTATTAAAGCGAAAACCTCAATAGGAGGTCCCAATTTGATCCCCGAAAATCTCGTGCTCATCTCAACAGAGTGGCTCAAGCGCAACTGAACTTCAGCGATTACGAAAAATGGATGATAAACTCAACAACTTTTCTCAGAGTTCTGGATATCAGTTACGATATTATATCAACGAGTTAATTGTTATATTTTCATACATGTCTTTATTAACACTATAATATTGCATCTCTTATTTTATATCCTTTATTAGCATAGTTATATTAATTAATCAAAGGTTAACTTTATTGTAAAAAGTGAATACGTTAATATATAGATAACTATATCGATACATTCTAATTATGCAATACGTCAAACCGATAAATATCGACTTTTATATACATATATATATATATATATATATATATATATATATATATACAAATACGCAAAATCTTTCAAATGTTTCCATATTATTTTAAATCAATTTAATTAAAAAAGAAAAGAGAAAGAGAGAGAGAGAGAGAGAGAGAGAGAGATAGAAAGAGGAAGAGAGAGTGACAGAGACAGAGAGAAAAATTTTCGTTCAAATTCTCGAAATATAGAAACTCATCGAAACGTTCCCTTTATAGATAAATATTTTTCTTAATACACGTACACACCTGGACGTACCTAACCTCATACGATTAATTCCAATAATTTCTGTACGCATGTGCGTACGTAATCCAGTAGAAAGAGATATATAAAAACTAACAATGTAAAAAAAAAAAGACCCTACAATGAATAAATTGGTTGGAATCATAATTAACGAGATGTTTCATTAACGTTCGATACCGACGAAATCTATATTATCGACATATCGAATACGTTCGTAGAACTCAATAGTTTATTCAGTCGCCATTAGAGGCAGCACCGTCGACGCGGCTCGCAACGATAAACGCGCTCGGATAGATCGCAGAACGAAAATGGCGCCGTTCGAGTGAGGGTGGGTTAGATTCTGTGTGCGCGCGTGTGCCCGGAGAGAGTGCGAGAGCCTACGGAAATGTGGCAGGATCTGGACGGTCTGGCCGGTGCGGGAGTGCATTCCGGTACTCATCAGGTCGACCAGTTTGGCACGGCGGGTAAGAAAATTGTGGATTACGTTGGTCAATGAAAAATATTATGGATCGCCACGGATACAAATACGAATACGAATACATAAATGAATACATAAACGAATACATAAACGATTATCTCGGGTCCTGCCAAGATCTGGAGGAAAGGCTTTCCCCGTGGGAAAGCGCAAGCGCCATGCGCTTCCTTGTCTCCTTTTCGCTCGTAAACAAAACCAAAAGGGAAGTCATTGTCTGTCGTTCTTTCTGTCTCTATGTATATCTCTTTTTCTCTTTCTTTCTATCTTTCTATCTCTCTCTTTCTCTTTCTCTCTCTCTCTCTCTCTCTTGTCGTCTTCGGCTCGATTCATGAAGGATATATACATGTCTCTCAGATTTCCCAGGGAAAATGGGAAGCTTCCTTCATACAATTTTCTCTCTCTCTCTCTCTCTCTCTCTCTCTCTTTCTCTTTTTCTCCTTCTCTTTCTCTCTTTACTTGTTGTTTTTCTTTTCTTTCCCTTTCGACAAATCTTCGTATAATGTATTCAGTGAAAAGAAATAACGAGAGTAAATAAAAAGAAAAACAAAGAAAAAAGAAGTGTCAAATCAAAGTTGACTTTTCTTTAAAGAAACGAAGAATACGCACGGAGTATTTGTTCTTTCGATTATTTTGATACGATAGAGTTAGAATGAGAGAGAGAGAGAGAGAGAGAGAGAGAGAGAAAAAAAGAGAAAAAGAGACAAGCAGAGATAGCATACATACGTACGTACATACATACATACATATATATACACATACTTATGTACATACATATATATATATATATACATACAAACACACATAGCAGAATCGATGATGCAGATTTCATATAGGAAACTATTACCTAGTATTATTTTGGCGTTAGGAAAGTCGCTCTAGTAGGTAACTAACGGTGAATCTCGTCTCGGCGATGGCTTTATGTTTCCGTGTTGTCTTTTTTAGTTACGATGTCGCGAGAGCAAACGTGACGAACGACACTACTACGACGACTACTACGACGTTGTTGTTGACGTCGATGTCCTCTCGGTGATTCGGAACTCGTCGTTGCTCTTTAGAGTTTGTTGTTCGTCTCTCTCTCTCTCTCTCTCTTTTTCCCTTCCCCCTCTCTCTCTTGAGACGCGTCGTGCAGCCAACGTACGGAATGCTACGTACGTATGTATGTGTTTATATGTATACGTTTACAAGCCTCGATATATATGTATACCACTGTGACATTCGAGCAAAAACGCCTTCTAGGAACGCGTCTCCGATCGGTTTACGTCGAAACACCATCATCCTCGTTGTCTTATTTTTCTTTGTGTTGTTTATACTCCTTTATTTACCAATTCTAAAAATGGTGTGCGTAGAGTTACTATAAATGTGTTTGTTGGGAGATAGGTTTTAACCAATGGCGGAGTTGATTGAAAGAAAGGAAATATAATACAATAGTTGTTTATATCTTTCTTTTTTCTTTTTCTTTTTCTTTTTCTTTTTCTTTTTCTTTTTTTTTTCTTTTTTTTTTTTTAAATACCATTACCGGTGTAATAACATCGGTAACGAATAATAATTCGTTACGCTGTTACGAATTGTAGGTTAATCAGATGTTTCAGGAAGTTTAATGTCTGCCAGTGAAAAGAAATATTCATGAACGAGCCGTGATCATTGGAATTGAACGCGTTTTAATATCTAGAGTAGAACTTATAAATGGATTTATTAATGGTCACGTGAGTTTTTCATATTATATAAAATTATTTTTCATGTAAATTACAATTGGTACGATTGTTTAATCATCCGCCATCTTTTTTTTTCGTGGATATTAAGTTTTTGATATTGTTATTGTATTTTGATTATCATTATCGTCGTTGTTGTTGTTATTGTCGTTGTTGTTTATTATACTTGAGATTAATTTTTTTAGATAATAATTACGATTAATTTGTTAGCGATATCGTTGGATTGTTGTTCATTATGAATTAAGATAATTTTTATGTTAGATATTCTTTTTTCTTTTTTCATAATTATTTTTTAATTCGTTGGTATTTTCAATCAATTTTTTTTCCTCTATATAAAAGTCATTAAATCAATATGAATATAATCCTGTTTGAAGAAATATACTTTTTAAGAAAATTAAAAATATTTAATTGTAAATTAGCCGATCAAAGAGACAATATTTTCATTGATACGTACGCGCATCGGAGGTTAAGTATAGATTAAAAAAATATCGAACTTTTTAAATGTTGAACTTTTGAAAATTAAAAAAAGAATCGTTAAATTTAGAAGAGATCATTAAATTTATTTATTTTGCCTTCATATTGATATTTTCTTCTTCGAATTCCGATAACATCGACCTATCGTACACATTTATTATTCCCTATCCCCTCCCTCTTTTTTTTATCTTCTCGATAACTAAGACTCTCTTTTAAAGTCAAATAACAACTCATCGTCTTAATCAGTCGTTCGCTATGCGACGCGGTCTTGATTCTTATCGTGGCTTTGACGGTTAAAAGCTATTGAGAAAGCACGTACGACGTACTACGTACGTGTATACACGTATATACATATCTCTCTCTCTCTCTCTCACTTCTTACTATACAATAGTAATCGACGCGTATGATAATAATACGCTGAATGGACGCACGCTTTGAGTTTTGCACGTGCGCGGCATACGGATTAGCAGCGACTGGATCGATGCGTCTTTTCGTTCTACTCGACGCCGTCGTATTTCGAAGAAAAAAGTAATTGTTAAAAATTAAAAGACAACAAATAAAACAAACAAAAGAAAAAGAAAGGTAACACTTGACTCACAAATTAATTCATTTTCGTTTGATAAACTTTATTTATCGTCGAAGAAAAATTTAAGTTAATTTTAATCTGAACGTATGATAATAATATCGAGTATATTTTTATATTTTCATCGATGATTGATTTTCTCGAACAATTTTTTTAAATGTTTTCTTTTTTAGAATATGAAAGTTAAAAAGAAAAGAAAAGTGTGATAACCGAATAAATTCTCGTATTCTCGTCGAAAACTTTTTTTTTTTTTTTTTTTTTTTTTTTTTTTCGTATTCCTCTTCTGCATTGAGAAACTTTTCGTTGACAACAAATTTCTGCGAGAAATCTTTTTAAAAAAGATCTTCAGATCGACAAGTTAGAAATTAGGCAAATTTTAGACTAAAACCAAAAAAAAAAAAAAAAAAAAAAAAAATAAGAAAAATAATATAAAAATAAAGTGATAAATTTTCTAAGTTTTGCGTCGAAAAAAGAATATTTCGCGAAGTATTAAATATAATTTCTTAGATCGACGAGGGGAAAAAGATTGGACGAATTTTATTCGATAAAACTCGACTACATTGGAATTTGATTATATCAATGTAATCGAAGTTAATTAGAAAGAGAATAATTCAATCTAATTAATTTAATATAAACCCAAGTTATCTCGGCTGAAATTGATTGACTTGGTTAACTACGACGACGTCGTTATACTGTAATTAATTATACGACATTTAATTAATTCCGATGAAAAGATACTTTTAATTATTCAAAAATAAAAAAAGAAAAAATAAAAAAAAAAAAAAATAGAACGATTATTACTATTGCTGCGTTTTCTTTTTTTCTTTTTTCTTTTTTTTTCTTTTTTTTTTCTTTTTTCTTTTTTTTTTATATCGAATGATATATGAAACAATATCGTCGCCATTTTGTCGGATATATCATTTATTTTTCTCTTAAAATACAATAGATATTTGGAAAAAAAAAAAATGAAAGAAACAAAAAATCTTCACGATCGTTAATATTTCTCATTTTCACGTTTCAACAAAAATCTTAATAACACAGCTCATAAATCCCCTATAGAAATAATTCTCTCATGGTTATTGGTTCATTAATCATACCATTCGCTTTTGTAATTTCGCGCTTGATAAACAATAAGGAACTTACTATCCATCTTACTTTCTACGGGAGTAAATTTATTCCCGATAGAAACTTTCTCCCCGTAAACCCCTGTCGCCCACGTTGGCTCTCCTCTCTTTCTCAACCCTCTTCTCTTCCTCCTTCCTCCTTCTCACTCTAATAATATACTGACGTCTTTTTAATCGTTCGATCGAAATTGATTAAATGATTTTTTAAGATTTATGACGATCTCTCTCTCTCTCTCTCTCTCTCTCTCTCTCTCTCTTTGTGAAGCGTCGACCTTATTAACGGTAACAGGTAACGCGGAGCAACAGTTTCTAATTGTTCCGCAGCAGTGACGGCTTGTAATCTAGCTTAACCTCAACTTTCCGTTCAGTTTGCTGAACGAAGAGAAGCAAAAGAGAAGGAAATGGAAGAGAAGTGAGGTGAGGTGAAGTGAGGTGAGGTGAGGTGAAGTGAGGAGAGGTGAGCGTACCCGTTCGAATTACATAATCTCTCGTGGTACGTTCGAGACGAGGGGATATTCATACGGTACCATCGCCACCGTAAAAGAAGCAGGTGTTTTGTTAGAACGAACGTTTCCTGTGGGGCGAGCCTTACCTTACCTTTACGTAGACAGAATTCATTCTTTCTCGAGAGAGCTTCTCGGTTGAGTGCACACACGCGCACTCATGCACGTACGTACATACATACATAGATAGAGAAGAAAGTATGGTTCGTTGGAATTGTTATTTGTTGAGACTGACTGCATAGAGGAAAAATAAAAAAGAAAGAAAGAAACAAAGAAAGAAAAAGAAAAAAAAAAATACAACAAACACGAAAGTGCGTTTTGGAATACGCATGAAGTTCGTGCGAAGGAAATATCAAAATGTTCAATTATCTCTCATCGTGTAGGAAGGGAAGGAAGGCAAAAGATTTTGGATGATTATTAACGATCGGGGTTACTCTTTCTCGAGACTTTCTAGTTTTTTTCTTTTCCTTTTTTTTTTTTTTTTTGTTTTCTTTTTTTTCCTCCAGATTGCATGACTGCAATATATTAGCTCGTAAAATTATCAGTCAAAAGAAAATAAGTAGGTAGGGGGAGAGAAAATGTTGAGATGATTTTCCTAATCAATTGCTCCTTCTCGAGACTTTTTAGGCATTCTCCACCCCCCTGCCTCCTCCCCTTCCTCTCTTCCTCCAAATCTTGTAAAATTACAAGTTTAATTATGATATCACGGAGAAGAGTAATTGATTTTATAAAATGATTTAGAAACTTTTGGCCGACCTCGTATTAACTTCCCGATCGATAAACAAAACGAGGGTAAAAGGTAAGATAAAAACAAAGATGGCGACTATCGTAAAGCGGACATCTATGAAAAGCATGAAACGCGGTCATATTTCTCGATGCATTTGCCAAGACAAATGGTACAAGTAGGAAAGATAGAAGAGGACGATTAACGATAGCGCATCGTGGTACCGAGAAAGGAAACGAACTGGGGAATGGGAATGTCGACTGGAGGGGACAGGGATGTGAGTGAGAGAGAGAGAGAGAGAGAGAGAGAGAGAGAGAGAGAGAGAGAGAGAGAGAGAGAGAGAGAGAGGTTCAAGGTGCCCGACAAACGCGAGAACTTATACGCCGCGTTGTCCACTTGTTCCTTCCCCCCATTTCGACGTCTAATCCCATTTGCGTTTATTTAGCGAAACTACCGGCGCGACCCCAGCCTTAATTCGAAGTGGACCTATTTTTAGATCTTTCACTAAATTGCTTCTAATGAGAGAGTCCTCCTCTACCGTCGGTACCGTGCATGCTCGTTATCATCAGTCGTGTATCCACCTTATGTCGTTTATCTTGTAAACGAAATGGTCTTGCGTCTTCTTTCGTCTTTACGTTGGTATTTCATTTCTTAATCGTTTCTTAAGAATGATTTAATTTCTATCCCTTTAATCATTGTAAATTTTACGAACGACTTCATTTATTAATGTCGTAATTATGACATCGATGAATTATGTCGAAATTTTTCATCTTTTTTTTATCTAAATATGTATGTAAAGAACATTGTACATGTATATTAAATATATCTTTTAGTAAACATTATATATCTTATTATATTACAATATCGATATTTTAGTGGGAAAAAAAAAAAGAAATTTAATAAAGTGTCATTTCCTTAGAAATAAAATATTGAAGATTTTTACATTACTTACTAGTCTAGTATATTGTATAGGTTATATAAAGGTTACATATATATATATATATATGTATACACACACACACACATAATATAGGTTATATATTGTACTAATTAGTTACGTATAGGTTATGCATCGTGTAGTTATATATGGAACACTATATAGACACGTAAAATTGAATACTTCCTACTACAGATAAGCAAAAATAATTGGTCAACATTAAGTAAAAATAACTTTTCACTTAACTTGCGGGCTTCTTAATTTTTTTTCTTTTTTTTCTTTTTTTTTTCTTTTTAACGTTTACATAAGCACGAACATGCTTATTCGAAAAAAAAACGTGATACCCATTGAGTTTTAATTACCGCCACTTGGCGTAATTAAGTAATCCAATCCCATTCGAGATGTTTGAGATTGTTATCTCCAACTAGGAACATATTTAAACATAGTTATGACATCGAGAATAAATTTTTAATGATATTTATTTTTTCTTTTCCTCCCATTTGTTTCTTACACAAAACATATTTATTTTTATGATACAATACAATGGAAACATTATTACAATTGTTTACATACATATATAAAATATATACCTACATATATTTACACACACACACACACACACACACAGAAAGAGAGTGAGAGAGGAGTGAAGGGAGAAAGAGTGGTGGGAGAGGGAGAGAGAGAGAGAGATCCTATTATAAACCAATACAATAGAAACATTACATTTGTTTATATAAGATATTTGCGTGTCTGCTGTCTGGTTTATATCTGTATGTCTGTGTGCTGTGTGTGTGTGTGTGTAATAGACACATGTATGTTATATTGTTAAATGAAAATTCGCCTAATTATTAATTTTATATATATGTATATATATATATATATATATATAGTTGCAGATCTAACGCCCGAGCAACAGAAGATTCTAATAGACATAAGACGAAAGAAGTCGGAGTTGCTGTTGGAGATACAAGTGAGTCCGATATTCGTGTTGTCCCATTTTTCTCCCACTCTCTATTTCCATCTCTCTCTCTCTCTCTCTCTCTCTCCCTCTCTCTCTCTCTCTCTCTCTCTCTCTCTCTCTCTCTCTCTCTCTCTCTCTCTCTCTCTCTCTCTCTTACTGTTCTCCTTTCCCTTCTCCTCCCTTTATTCACGACCTCGTTCCTTTGCAACATGGCAATACTTAAACACCAATGATGATTTTGCTAAAGTTGCATTGGACCTGGTTTTATGAATGAATGTCATACTGACCTATATCACCTCCTACATTTTGTATTCTTAATATATCACAAACTAGATTGTAATAATGCACATACTATACGTATGTACGTATGTATATAAAGAGTGTCCAGATTTAAACTATGTGACCAGATAATCCTCTATCGTTATTGGTTTTATAATGAAATGTTTCATATAAAAGTTTTATTAGATTTTTATGAAAAATATTTAATATCTGTTTTAATTATTTCATAAAGTGAATTTTGTCATCGAGATGCGAGATTCCTTTATTATTATTATTATTATTATTATTATTATTATTATTATTATTATTATTATTATTATATACTTTTTTTTATAAATATACATATAATGAAAATCGATATTTCAAATCTAACGAAAGTCGTAAAGAGTATCGATACGAATCCAATGAGTACGATTTACGATCTACATTTTTTTTTTTAATCGTTATTTCGTCGAGTTATCAACGCATGAAATTTTACCAGAATATCACTAATCGCACATAATGTTCTTTATTATCGCTGATTGGTGATATTGCACCTCAAACGATTACAAATTCAAGATTTGTTATGTGAACAAGTACGGAAAAAAAAAAAAAAGAAGAAAAAGAAACAAGAACAAAGAAAATTGTTTGATAAATTCATCGGTTATCACACGTTTGGAGAAAAAATTAATTTGCACTGCGACGATTATTCTTAAGGCGTCATAAATCGACGAAAAAAAGATATATTTACTCTATCGATGTTAATCGAATTCGTGTATTGATATTCTTTTGTAACTTTTGTTAGGCTTAAAGTATCGATTAACTAACCATTTAAAGAAAATGTTTATGACATCAACAGCGACCTTTATAAAATATAGGATGCAATACGTATTACATTTTCCTCCCTTTGAACATCGCCATCCCTCTAGTATATTCAACATTATTCCCTCAATTCCTCATTCGTGTTATAAAACCAATAGAATCGAATGTATTTTTGATATATATCGTTTAAAACGAGACACCCTGTATATACGTATCGTACGTACGTTCGTACGTATGTATGTATGTGTGTATATATGTAGTCATTAATAATTGAAAGTAAGAGAGAAGTAAGATCGTTCTAATTTCACAAGAGAGAGAGAGAGAGAGAGAGAGAGCTAAAATAAAGTTATAAAAAGAGTGATCTCATTCGTGAAAGATTCGTCTAAACGATATGAGTCAGATTCGTAAAGGAGAACAATGACATGACGTTGGCAGTGATTGGTTGATTTATATGACGTCATTCGAACTTGATAATTTGTAATACACATAATAACGATAAGACGAGCGATATCGTGAATTGTGGATTTCCTTCTTTCTTTCTTTCTTTCTTTCTCTCTCTCTCTCTCTCTCTCTCTCTCTCTCCTTCTTTTTCTTTCTTTCTTTCTTTCTTTCTTTCTTTTTTTTTATTTTTTATTTTTGTTTTTTTTTTTTTTCGTTCCAACGCCGCGCAGTTTCTTACGCATCGAATCTTAACACGTAG